>NC_082383.1:1138683-1217198 GCF_031168955.1 Gadus macrocephalus
GCTCTCTCTCTCTCTCTAACTCTCTCCCTCTCTCTCTCCCTCTCTCTCTCTCTCTCTCTCTCTCTCTCTCTCTCTCTCTCTCTAACTCTCTCCCTCTCTCTCTCCCTCTCTGCTAATCTCTCAGTGTCCTCATCGGTCCGACTAGGAGTTTGATTATGTGTGACCTATCCTCATGCTAACCCGCTAAGATGGCTAGTATAAAGGCTAAATGTGCTAGGGATGCTAGGATCCAGGCCACCGCAAGCAGATTTGAAGAGGCATCAGCACAACGGATCCCCATTGGAAGAAAATGGTGGGGGGGGGGGGTGTATGGAGGTATGTATGGGTTGATGTATGAAAAAACACAACCGCTGCAGAAATGTCTCAGGTGCTTAATATTATTTCCATTTCCTGTTCCATTCTTGTGATCGTGATCACGCATTGCTCTCACTCACTCACTCCCTCACTCCCTCCCTCGTTCACACATGATATACCCACACATGCGCTCACCGCTTGCCCCGTAGATCGACCAAAGGGCTTTCTCCCTGATTGGATATTTGATACTAATGTCCTCCGCAACACGTTCAGTTGATCGAGAGGTCCAGGGTTGGAAACACAGGTAGACAAGGAGTGTGTGCGTGAGTGTGTGTGTGAGGGTGGTGGGTTGTGGAGCAGTGTTTCAATGTTCACTCGCGTCAACACAAGCTGACATTCAGAGCTCCACAATAGAGGACATTGATTTCCACTTGTTACCACCGTCGTGTTTTCTTTATGTCGTTCAAGCGAAACGAATCCCTCTCTCCCCCCCACCCCCCTATCCCCGTGCACAGCCACACACACACACTCAAACACATTAACACGCCAGAAAGCTCAGGGACGCGGGAAGTGGGGGTGCTTAAGGTGCTGCAGCCCCCCCCCCCCTGGCGGCCCCTGGCTGTAACTGCAAGTGAGAAAGTTTTCTGAACAAATCAATACTTTTTTTTTTTTGTATAATTTTATCATACAACATGATTTTTCATTCAATTATTGACATTCACCCTTTTTATGATATTTATCATATTATCATTTCATTTTATTTAGAACATTGTCTGTGTAGGCTGACATAGGCCATGACGCACAACGCAGAACTGTCCACAGCTGAATATGGTACTATGCTGATTTTACATAAGCATGTTGGTGTTCAACATCTGTTGTAGTGAACATTCTAAAACTGGTGTAAAATGTTGCTGCCATATTAATAATTAATAATTGAATGTTATCGTTTTGATTCTGGAATCCCGCACGTAAACTGGTTGGCAAAAAAGAGCAAAGACGGACCGCTCATTTGACGGAGAAACCGTCACTTTCCTCATATCAGACAACTCGTAACTCTGGATGAAAATGAAGGCTTTCTTTTATTGTCACGTTCCTTTTTAAACCTTTAGAAATAACCTCCTGAATCCTTGTTATAACGCTGTGTATAATCCCGGACCGCAACAGCTTGTTGGCATGTTGTTAGTGTGTGAAATTCAGCACAGTATCAGCCGAGTTGACTCTAATTTCCACATTGTTTACTTGCTAACGTTTGTGAATAACAGTGGCTAGTTGGCAGAACTCTTTTTACACACCAGTAATGTGTTTATCAGAGCGGAGCCCTGAATGTGACGTCACCCGTCATCTCGTCTCTGTAAACAATGGATGTTGCGCAGCATTTATTATAACGTCATTATATAGACTCTCTCTCAGCACCCCCCCCTCGGACTGACTTCCCGTCTCCCTGGTGTTACCCCCGATGTTTTATTCGATACATTTCGACAGTGTTACCCCTTATGGGCTTTTCATGACGACAGATAAAAAACGACAATGTAACCCTCCATGTTTTATTTCATGACGACCAATAAAAAACAACAGTGTTACCCCTTATGTTTTTTTTCATGACGACCAAAGAAAAACAACAGTGTTACCCCTTATGTTTTTTTTGACAAAGACAACAGTGTTACCCCTTTTGTTTTTTTTCATGACGACCAAAGAAAAACAACAGTGTTACCCCTTATGTTTTTTTTCATGTCGACGAAAGAAAAACAACAGCGTTACCCCCTATGTTTTTTTTCATGACGACCAAAGAAAAACAACAGCGTTACCCCATATGTTTTTTTTCATGACGACCAATAAAAAAAACGGTGTTACCCCTTATGTTTTTTTTCATGACGACCAAAGAAAAACAACAGTGTTACCGCTTATGTTTTTTTTCATGACGACCAAAGAAAAACAACAGTGTTACCCCTTTTGTTTTTTTTCATGACGACCAAAGAAAAACAACAGTGTTACCCCCTATGTTTTTTTTCATGACGACCAAAGAAAAACAACAGTGTTACCCCTTATGTTTTTTTTCATGACAACGAAAGAAAAACAACAGTGTTACCCCTTATGGTTTTTTTCATGACGACCAATAAAAAACAACAGTGTTACCCCTTATGTTTTTTTTGACAAAGACAACAGTGTTACCCCTTTTGTTTTTTTTCATGACGACCAATGAAAAACAACAGTTTTACCCTCCATGTTTTTTTTCATGACGACCAATAAAAAACAACAGTGTTACCCCTTTTGTTTTTTTTCATGACGACCAGTAAAAAACGACAGTGTTACCCCTTATGTTTTTTTTCATGACAACCAAAGAAAAACAACAGTGTTACCCCTTATGTTTTTTTTCATGACGACCAAAGAAAAACAACAGTGTTACCCCTTATGTTTTTTTTGACAAAGACAACAGTGTTACCCCTTTTGTTTTTTTTCATGACGACCAAAGAAAAACAACAGTTTTACCCTTCATGTTTTTTTTCATGACGACCAATAAAAACAACAGTGTTACCCCTTATGTTTTTTTTCATGACGACCAATAAAAAACAACAGTGTTACCCCTTATGTTTTTTTTCATGAAGACCAATAAAAAACGACAGTGTTACCCCCTATGTTTTTTTTCATGACGACCAAAGAAAAACAACAGTGTTACCCCTTATGTTTTTTTTCATGTCAACGAAAGAAAAACAACAGTGTTACCCCTTATGTTTTTTTTCATGACGACCAATAAAAAACAACAGTGTTACCCCTAATTTTTTTTTTCATGACGACCAAAGAAAAACAGTGTTGCCCCAAATGTTTTTTTTTATTACGACCAATAAAAAACAACAGTGTTACCCCTTATGTTTTTTTTCATGACGACCAATAACAAATGACAGTGTTACCCCTTATGTTTTTTTTGATAAATAATAACATTCCAACAGAAGACATCAACCGGACTTGAACCGGTGTTACCCCTTATGTTTTTTTTGACAAAGACAACAGTGTTACCCCTTTTGTTTTTTTTCATGACGACCAAAGAAAAACAACAGTTTTACCCTGCATGTTTTTTTTTCATGACGACCAAAGAAAAACAACAGTGTTACCCCTTATGTTTTTTTTCATGACGACCAGTAAAAAACGACAGTGTTACCCCATATGTTTTTTTTTCATGACGACCAATAAAAAACAACAGTATTACCCCTTATGTTTTTTTTCATGACAACCAAAGAAAAACAACAGTGTTACCCTTCATGTTTTTTTTCATGACGACCAATAAAAAACAACACTGTTACCCCTTATGTTTTTTTTCATGACGACCAATAAAAAACAACAGTGTTACCCCTTATGATTTTTTTGATAAATAATAACATTCCAACAGAAGACATCAACCGGACTTGAACCCCGGTCTCCAGTGGATTAGGCAGAGTTCACTCCACTGCACCACTGACGCAACGAGAAAACAAAAAAATCAATCATCAATAAAGAGGATATACATGACAGTAAAATGAATGTGTGTATTTCTATTATTTCCCTTATACTTTTTTTCATGAAGACCAATAAAAAACGACAGTGTTACCCTTATGTTTTTTTTCACGACGACCAATAAAAAAAAACAGTGTAAACCCATATGTTTTTTTTCATGACGACCAATAAAAAACAACAGTGTTACCCCTTATGTTTTTTTTCATGACGACCAATAAAAAACTACAGTGTTACCCCTTATGTTTTTTTTCATGACGACCAAAGAAAAACAACAGTGTTACCCCTTATGTTTTTTTTCATGACGACCAAAGAAAAACAACAGTGTTACCCCTTATGTTTTTTTTGACAAAGACAACAGTGTTACCCCTTTTGTTTTTTTTCATGACGACCAAAGAAAAACAACGGTTTTACCCTTCATGTTTTTTTTCATGACGACCAATAAAAAACAACAGTGTTACCCCTTATGTTTTTTTTCATGACGACCAATAAAAAACAACAGTGTTACCCCTTATGTTTTTTTTCATGAAGACCAATAAAAAACGACAGTGTTACCCCCTATGTTTTTTTTCATGACGACCAAAGAAAAACAACAGTGTTACCCCTTATGTTTTTTTTCATGTCAACGAAAGAAAAACAACAGTGTTACCCCTTATGTTTTTTTTCATGACGACCAATAAAAAACAACAGTGTTACCCCTTATGTTTTTTTTCATGACGACCAAAGAAAAACAGTGTTGCCCCAAATGTTTTTTTTTATTACGACCAATAAAAAACAACAGTGTTACCCCTTATGTTTTTTTTCATGACGACCAATAAAAAAACAACAGTATTACCCCTTATGTTTTTTTTCATGACAACCAAAGAAAAACAACAGTGTTACCCCTTATGTTTTTTTTCATGTCAACGAAAGAAAAACAACAGTGTTACCCCTTATGTTTTTTTTCATGACGACCAATAAAAAACAACAGTGTTACCCCTTATGTTTTTTTTCATGACGACCAAAGAAAAACAGTGTTGCCCCAAATGTTTTTTTTTATTACGACCAATAAAAAACAACAGTGTTACCCCTTATGTTTTTTTTCATGACGACCAATAAAAAAACAACAGTATTACCCCTTATGTTTTTTTTCATGACAACCAAAGAAAAACAACAGTGTTACCCTTCATGTTTTTTTTCATGACGACCAATAAAAAACAACACCGTTACCCCTTATGTTTTTTTTCATGACGACCAATAACAAATGACAGTGTTACCCCTTATGTTTTTTTTGATAAATAATAACATTCCAACAGAAGACATCAACCGGACTTGAACCCCGGTCTCCAGTGGATTAGATAGAGTTCACTCCACTGCACCACTGAGGCAACGAGAAAACATAATAATCAATCATCAATAAAGAGGATATACATGACAGTAAAATGAATGTGTGTATTTCTATCCCTTATGCTTTTTTTCATGACGACCAATAAATAACGAGTGTTACCCCTTATGTTTTTTTTGACAAAGACAACAGTGTTACCCCTTTTGTTTTTTTTCATGACGACCAAAGAAAAACAACAGTTTTACCCTGCATGTTTTTTTTCATGACGACCAAAGAAAAACAACAGTGTTTCCCCTTATGTTTTTTTTCATGACGACCAATAAAAAACATCAGTGTTACCCCTTATGTTTTTTTTCGTGACGACCAAAGAAAAACAACAGTGTTACCCCCTATGTTTTTTTTCATGACGACCAAAGAAAAACAACAGTGTTACCCCCTTTGTTTTTTTTGATAAATATCGACATTCCAACAGAAGACATCAACCGGACTTGAACCCCGGTCTCCAGTAGATTAAGCAGAGTTCACTCCACTGCACCACTGAGGCGACGACAATTCAAAAAAATCAATCATCAATAAATAGGATATACATGACATTAAAATGTATGTGTGTATCTCTATTATTTCCCTTATGCTTTTTTTCATGACGACCAATAAAAAACGACAGTGTTACCCTCCATGTTTTTTTTCATGACGACCAATAAAAAACAACAGTGTTACCCCTTATGTTTTTTTTCACGACGACCAATAAAAAACAACAGTGTTACCCCTTATGGTTTTTTTCATGACGACCAAAGAAAAACAGTGTTACCCCAAATGTTTTTTTTTATTACGACCAATAAAAAACAACAGTGTTACCCTTCATGTTTTTTTTCATGACGACCAATAAAAAACAACACTGTTACCCCTTATGTTTTTTTTCATGACGACCAATAAAAAACAACAGTGTTACCCCTTATGTTTTTTTTGATAAATAATAACATTCCAACAGAAGACATCAACCGGACTTGAACCCCGGTCTCCAGTGGATTAGGCAGAGTTCACTCCACTGCACCACTGAGGCAACGAGAAAACACAAAAATCAATCATCAATAAAGAGGATATACATGACAGTAAAATGAATGTGTGTATTTCTATCCCTTATGCTTTTTTTCATGACGACCAATAAATAACGAGTGTTACCCCTTATGTTTTTTTTGACAAAGACAACAGTGTTACCCCTTTTGTTTTTTTTCATGACGACCAAAGAAAAACAACAGTTTTACCCTGCATGTTTTTTTTCATGACGACCAAAGAAAAACAACAGTGTTACCCCTTATGTTTTTTTTCATGTCGACGAAAGAAAAACAACAGTGTTACCCCTTATGTTTTTTTTCATGACGACCAATAAAAAACATCAGTGTTACCCCTTATGTTTTTTTTCGTGACGACCAAAGAAAAACAACAGTGTTACCCCCTATGTTTTTTTTCATGACGACCAAAGAAAAACAACAGTGTTACCCCCTTTGTTTTTTTTGATAAATATCGACATTCCAACAGAAGACCTCAACCGGACTTGAACCCCGGTCTCCAGTAGATTAAGCAGAGTTCACTCCACTGCACCACTGAGGCGACGACAATTCAATAAAATCAATCATCAATAAATAGGATATACATGACATTAAAATGTATGTGTGTATCTCTATTATTTCCCTTATGCTTTTTTTCATGACGACCAATAAAAAACGGCAGTGTTACCCTTCATGTTTTTTTTCATGACGACCAATAAAAAACAACAGTGTTACCCCTTATGTTCTTTTTTCACGACGACCAATAAAAAACAACAGTGTTACCCCTTATGGTTTTTTTCATGACGACCAAAGAAAAACAGTGTTACCCCAAATGTTTTTTTTTATTACGACCAATAAAAAACAACAGTGTTACCCCTCATGTTTTTTTTCATGACGACCAATAAAAAAACAACAGTGTTACCCCTTATGTTTTTTTTGACAAAGACAACAGTGTTACCCCTTATGTTTTTTTTCATGACGACCAAAGAAAAACAAGTGTTACCCTTCATGTTTTTTTTCATGACGACCAATAAAAAACAACAGTGTTACCCCTTATGTTTTTTTTCATGACGACCAATGAAAAACAACAGTGTTACCCCTGATGTTTTTTTTCATGACGACCAATAACAAATAACAGTGTTACCCCTTATGTTTTTTTTGACAAAGACAACAGTGTTACCCCTTATGTTTTTTTTCATGACGACCAAAGAAAAACAAGTGTTACCCTTCATGTTTTTTTTCATGACGACCAATAAAAAACAACAGTGTTACCCCTTATGTTTTTTTTCATGACGACCAATGAAAAACAACAGTATTACCCCTGATGTTTTTTTTCATGACGACCAATAACAAATAACAGTGTTACCCCTTATGATTTTTTTGATAAATAATAACATTCCAACAGAAGACATCAACCGGACTTGAACCCCGGTCTCCAGTGGATTAGGCAGAGTTCACTCCACTGCACCACTGACGCAACGAGAAAACAAAAAAATCAATCATCAATAAAGAGGATATACATGACAGTAAAATGAATGTGTGTGTTTCTATTATTTCCCTTATACTTTTTTTCATGACGACCAATTAAAAACGACAGTGTTACCCTTATGTTTTTTTTCACGACGACCAATAAAAAAAAACAGTGTAAACCCATATGTTTTTTTTCATGACGACCAATAAAAAACAACAGTGTTACCCCTTATGTTTTTTTTCATGACGACCAATAAAAAACAACAGTGTTACCCCTTATGTTTTTTTTGATAAATATCGACATTCCAACAGAAGACATCAACCGGACTTGAACCCCGGTCTCCAGTGGGTTAGGCAGAGTGCATTCCACTGCACCACTGAGGCGACGACAATACACAAAAATCAATCATCAATAAAGAGGATATACATGACATTAAAATGTATGTGTGTATTTCTACTATTTCCCTTATGTTTTTTTTCATGACGACCAATAAAAAACAACAGTGTTACCCCTTATGTTTTTTTTCATGACGACAAAAGAAAAACAACAGTGTTACCCCTTTTGTTTTTTTTCATGACGACCAAAGAAAAACAACAGTGTTACCCCTTATGTTTTTTTTGACAAAGACAACAGTGTTACCCCTTTTGTTTTTTTTCATGACGACCAAAGAAAAACAACAGTGTTACCCCTTATGTTTTTTTTCATGTCGACGAAAGAAAAACAACAGTGTTACCCCTTATGTTTTTTTTCATGACGACCAAAGAAAAACAACAGCGTTACCCCTTATGTTTTTTTTCATGACGACCAAAGAAAAACAACAGTGTTACCCCTTATGTTTTTTTTCATGACGACCAAAGAAAAACAGTGTTACCCCAAATGTTTTTTATTATTACGACCAATAAAAAACAACAGTGTTACCCCTTATGTTTTTTTTCATGGCGACCAATAAAAAACATCAGTGTTACCCATTATGTTTTTTTTCATGACGACCAATAAAAAACAACAGTGTTACCCCTTATGTTTTTTTTCATGACGACCAAAGAAAAACAACAGTGTTACCCCTTATGTTTTTTTTCATGACGACCAATAAAAAACAACAGTGTTACCCCTCATGTTTTTTTTCATGACGACCAATAAAAAACAACACTGTTACCCCTTATGTTTTTTTTCATGACGACCAAAGAAAAACAACAGTGTTACCCCTTATGTTTTCTTTCATGACGACCAATAAAAAACAACAGTGTTGCCCCTTATGTTTTTTTTCATGACGACCAATAAAAAACAACAGTGTTACCCCTTATGTTTTTTTTCATGACGACCAATTAAAAACAACAGTGTTACCCCTTATGTTTTTTTTCATGACGACCAATTAAAAACAACAGTGTTACCCCTTATGTTTTTTTTCATGACGACCGAAGAAAAACAACAGCGTTACCCCTTATTTTTTTTTTCATGACGACCAAAGAAAAACAACAGTGTTACCCCTTATGTTTTTTTTCATGACGACCAAAGAAAAACAGTGTTACCCCAAATGTTTTTTTTATTACGACCAATAAAAAACAACAGTGTTACCCCTTATGTTTTTTTTCATGGCGACCAATAAAAAACATCAGTGTTACCCATTATGTTTTTTTTCATGACGACCAATAAAAAACAACAGTGTTACCCCTTATGTTTTTTTTCATGACGACCAAAGAAAAACAACAGTGTTACCCCTTATGTTTTTTTTCATGACGACCAATAAAAAACAACAGTGTTACCCCTCATGTTTTTTTTCATGACGACCAATAAAAAACAACACTGTTACCCCTTATGTTTTTTTTCATGACGACCAAAGAAAAACAACGGTGTTACCCCTTATGTTTTCTTTCATGACGACCAATAAAAAACAACAGTGTTACCCCTTATGTTTTTTTTCATGACGACCAATAAAAAACAACAGTGTTACCCCTTATGTTTTTTTTCATGACGACCAATTAAAAACAACAGTGTTACCCCTTATGTTTTTTTTCATGACGACCAATTAAAAACAACAGTGTTACCCCTTATGTTTTATTTGATAAATACCGACATTCCAACAGAAGACATCAACCGGACTTGAACCCCGGAAAAAATACGGTTGAGGCTGTTTAACGCAACTTTACTTTTGGCAGCTATCTCGTCAAGGGTTAGGGTTAGGCATCCTAGAGACAGAGACAGAGAGAGACGGAGGGAGACGGATGGAGATAGATGGAGAGTGATTGAATGAAGATGGAGGGGAAGAGACATGTGGAGTGAGACGGACGGGGGGGAGAGTTCAAGAGCCAGGCCAGTGGAGGTCACCCCTCGGCCAGAGACAGATCTGGACGGTAGGGGCGCATCAAACAGCCGTGAAGCTGTTAATGTGTGGTTCATTCAGCAACCAGGGGCCACAGGGGGGGGGGGGGGCCTGAGCCTTCTGACATCACATCATCCAGGGCCGTACGCTGGATGAACAGGGGGGCGTTATATAGGGCGTGTACATCACAACGTCATTATGTCATCGCTATGACCGCCTCCACTTTGGGAGCATAGCAGCATTGACGTGATAGCTGCTGTGTTGGCACTGTAGTAGCAGTGTTTTGGTCATTGTTATGTAATCATGAGGGGATTTTTTGGGAGACGTTGGGTTTGAAACTGCCGCAGCTTTTCTTGTGCGAGACGTAGGAGAACAAAATTTTCATTCATTCATTCACTTAAAAAAAAAAAACACACAAACATTATTTGTCACGTTTGAAGTGGTCCAATCCAAACAAAATATTGAATATTGGTTATCATTAGATGGAGCCAGGATAAACACGTGCTGCTATTGCATGTCATTGGAGGATAATGCTGTTACGCGAGCACCCCTGTTAATTAAGCGTTGATGCGACACACCTGTCAACCAGTATTGAGGAGCCGGTAGCTCTGAGAAAACATGCAAGCATTTGCAAACGTGTTGTCAGTGGGTTCAGTTCTCCTATAAACAATAATGCTTTAAAGAACATTATGTTGTTAAATAAATTGAGCTCACAGAGAAGGTGGTACACAATTTTTTTTTGAATAATTCGCTTTTATACCTGGTAATGACATCATGGAGACTCAACGCAGCCATTAACAAAGGAGGCAAAGTGAAATAGAGAGGGGGGGGGGGGACGGGGGGGGATAAACTGGAGCAGTCGCGCCATATTTAATAGAAAGTCAAAGACCGCCATCTAGTGGTACGTATAAAGATTGCATTGACAGATTGACGTCACTCCATTAATTTCCCAAGCAATTGCACTAAACATGAATACATTCTGCATAATGCGCTCGAGTAATACATTATGTAAGAGCTCAAATAAACGAGGCAAACTTTTCATGACGAAGTTGCTGACATTTGTGGGATGTGTATATTTGTTGTGACTCACGTTCTATATGCCTACCTGCAGATCACATGCCATTTTATTTCTACAGTGAAATCTTTAATACATTTTTAGTGTTCCGCCTCTGAAAGGAGCTTAGATGTGCTTTCTCCTCAATAGAGTTGAAGAGGGGAGCACAATGTTAGTCTACTCATCTTAACCCAGAAGCACTTTGATTTGCGATAACAATAATAACTCTTAAAACATAATCAGTCCCTAATTGGTTTATGAATTGAATGCATAATACTGGCAACTGTCTTCCGGCTGGTTACTTACTGGAAATATGCATCAGTTATTAAAATTGAGCCATGAGTGACTGCCATATTAAAACAAAGGCAGTGCATAATATAGCGGACTAACGAAAAATAGCTACATTGCAACCATTGAATTGAGTTGGCTGTGTGAAAACGGCTGCATTGAATAATCAGTAAGCAACCTGGGAAGCTTCTCTACAACTGTACAGTTTTATATAAGAACTGCTTATTTGAGCAGCAGGGAAAGCATTACGCTGGCTTGAGTGGCCTTGACTGCCGTGACATTTCCTTATATGGCGTTGGTTTGCTAGTGGCAGGGACTGACCACCAGCCTGACTAGAGCCAGTCAATCCTTAGAGACATGGTAGATTCAATAGGGATTGACATTGCATGATGTAGCCCTTGATCTGATAACCAGTTCAACTAAACTTACCTTACCTATATAATTTTTATTCAGTACTTAATATTACTATCTGTGGATACCTATTGTTCTTGTAGGATTCCTGCTATTATTGTTCCAGATTGGTAACAAGTTCTGAAATCGGTCAATGGCATTTGTGTACCATGGAAGCACGGGTTGAAGAACCATTTCTGAAAATTGGTATACATGCTTAATGCCTTTACCTCTTAAGGAGTGGACCAGTGTAGTTCAACTAGTGCATAGCATTAGCTTATGTCAGCAGGAGATGGCTGACATATGCCATAGAAATTTGATGATCCATTTGCGCAAGCCATTTCTTTTAGGTTCTACTCAAAATCCTGTATATACAAAGTGACGGCATAAGGATTCATAGAAACGAGGGAACCATTCAGTGTATTACACACTGTATGTGTAATACCCCCGCCATCCCTCTTGCTGGGGGGCAGAGATCCTAGGACGACTCGGGCCTGAATGGCAATTTATGTCGACGCTTCACTTTGAGAAACTTTCCTGCGCACGTTTGCACTTTTGTCCCCCACCCACTACCAACCTTTAATCCATAGCCTTTCACTTCCTCCACTGCCTGCTCTCATTAGGGGACTATGATATACTATATATATATTTATGTGTGTGTGTGTGTGTGTGTGTGTGTGTGTGTGTGTGTGTGTGTGTGTGTGTGTGTGTGTGTGTGTGTTTTGTTGTGGCGAAGTGGATTTGGCAGGCCAACAGTCCTGCTAAACACCGCTCAAGCCTGTACCACACACTCACAGACCCTTGGTTTTACAACCTCACAATCTAACAGGCACGTTCCCTCGTGCTCAACACAGAAAGACTATTGCCTTTGCAGGATATGGTCGTTTTGGCAAAGCCCTGGTTATGTGTGGCTTGGTTGCGTTGATCTTGAACCAACCTGAAACACTTATATAATCATCAAGTTTCATTGGCACGTTGCCCCAGAGCAAACCCAAGACTACATGAACAGCCGACGATGGAGAGCACCACGTGACGTGTGAGCATCCGGCAGTGTGTGAGTAAGTAGAAAAAGAGTGCACAACAGTCGGACACAGAAAGAGGACGCCAGGGTTCTCCCCGAATAATTGAAGAGTCGGTGCTGCTCCACCAGGTAACCTTCCAAAGACATTTAGCTGATGGCGCTGCGATGCGTGCCAAGGTTATTAAGTGGTTAATACAATTGAGTGTCAGAGCCTAACAAAAAACCTAATCATAATGGTTGCCCCATACCCCAGAAGCTCCTGTTGATATTTACAATGATCTGATATAGAAATAGTCATTAATAATCACAGGGCTCAGGATTTGTAGTCAGTGCGCCCAAATATTGAAATGGTTAAACCTGCACTATGTAACTTTTCCACTAGAGCTAATAACTCTATTAAACAAGAATCTACAATTTCAGAACTAGAAAGTTTTCAAGAATAATACGCCGATCTACAAGTCGATCCATACAGTGAGTTGTTCACGATAAAGCATTTTCATTTGTCCTGATAAACCTTTTGACATTAACAGTCATCTGAAAATGGTGCAGCCACAACTCAAGTCACAGAGGCTGCTGATAATGATCAGCCTACATAATGCAGGTTAACACCCTTCTAATAGATTCCACTATCTACATCCATCTGGCTGGGTCTGAGGCTGCTATGGTTTGCTTCGTCACACTGACTGGACACTAACCATCTAGAACTGCTTGATAAGGGCTAACGTGTTTTTTTTCACCCCGCATGAGAATACATTAGCATCAAGTGAGCATTTTGTTGCAAGCTCATCCATGCTTCCTCTACTTTACTTAGAATGTTATTTTGCTTTCCGATGTAAGTTGCGCACTTTCCTTGCACATCTTTCCATTTCGTTAGTAGCGTACGTCTTGTGTCCCCATGACTGCATGTTGCACGGCTCTAATGAAAAGCGACAAATTAAAAGACACCGATATGCAGTCCCTCACCCTTTTCCTTTCCTCCCCCAGGAATCCATCTGTGCCGCCCAGTTTATGGACGAGGGCTTAATGTTGATCACTGTCGATGTATACATGCATCCTCAAATTTGAGGATAAACGAGAAATGCTGGTTATAGATTCAAAACGAAAGGTATTTTTATTCTGATGACTAAGTCTTGTATTGATTACAGGTTTGAATGGGTTAAAATAATGCATTCATTTGGTAAGAATAATAGTCAACCAAATAAGTCACCCTAAGATTGTTCGCAAGGAACATATACAGAATAAGTGATTATATGTTCAACCAATATTTCTCTAATATATGAATGAATACAAATAGAAAGTAATATATTACCTGATTGACAAGTTGCAATGTGTTGAAATAAGGCTCACATTTGTCATAATAGTAATAAACAAAACACAAGGCATCCTAACGTTAACAATGAACAAAAACAGCAATGTATGGTCTCAGACAATACATCAAAATAATAAGGAAAAATAAATGGAGCACAATGAGTTTCTCTTCAATCTCAGACATGTCTATGTGTATGATTGACTTGCATGAGGACATGTTTTTCCTGAGCCAAGACAATAAGACAAAAATTCAACATTATTTAAACAGAGGTCCACACATTGTAATACTGCGTAGGAGAAGAAAATATTTTGCCCACAAAACAGCTCACAGTGCAATTGTCCAGCAAAACAAAAAACAACGAACTAATCTTTCTTAATTTCTAACAAAATATATATTGGAAGCTCTACCAGTGACACGCTCCTGGGATTGCTTGCTGCAGATAAAACCAACCACATCTCTCATGATTTCTCTTCCTTTCACTGTTTATCAAAATAGAATGTAAACATTATCTGAGCTGTTCTAGGACAGATCTCCCTGATCGATCATGTCAACATCAAGATCTCTGACTGCTGTTCTCCTGTTTGAAGACCACACTGAACTTCCACGCTTCGATGAAGTGAGAGAGGCAGATCTCTTCTGGGAACAAGACTTCCACCTCAGGAGAAACATCCAGGTCCTTGCGCTCAATGTAGGACACCACCGTGTCTCTCAGCCTGAAACGACAAGAGGCCGTTATTAAGAAAGCACACCACGGATGTATCCACTCAAGACCTGGAAAGCAATGTCCAATGTCTTACATTATCTACAGACATACACACACAGTAAATGAACGCATAGATACACGCGTGTATTTATCGAGAAAAATAATGAATCCAGGAGGCGGTCTGAGCGTCCCGGTCCGCTCACCCCCAGGCCGGTCGGTACTTGTTGGGGGCGTGGGGGTTCTTCAGCTCCAGCACGAGGAACTCGTGCATCTCCAGCAGGAAGCCCTCGGCAACGGGCTTCACAAAGAACCCTGACAGCAGCCTGCGGTCCTCGTCGCTCAGAGGCTGCTTGTAGGCCCCGGGGAACGCCGCGAACGGATCCTGCACACATGCCGTAGTTTATCATACAAATATACAAAACTAGCTTAGTGATAAGTGTTTGTGTTCCAGCTTATACTCTTATTGAATGCTTATATTTATTCAATATCCTTCTATTTTATCCGTATTGTTTAGCAACGTAACCATGAATCTAAAAACGAATGAGTCTGAAGGAACCGATCCACAGGACTTTCTCCCGCCCCCTGGTGTGGTGTGATGTGCGTCAGGGCTGAACGGCCGCCTTACCCTCTTGAGCCGCATCATGTTCTGGGACTTGAGCGAGGTGAGGAGCTGCCACAGGGCCACACAGTGCCTCAGCCGGCACACAGTCAGGGCCTGCAGGGACGGAGAGAGGGCCACCACTCAGGCTCCATCATGCATCCCAGAGCGAGACGCCTGACCTCACTGTATCTGTACTCACCGGAGGTCAGGCCAGGAATCCCTCAGCAGACAAACAACCACCATTACATCCACTACATCAGTCGTTTAGTAATTGACCTGCTTTTAACCGGTAAGTGGACCCTTGTACTTGGACATGTTAGACAGCTTTTCGTCATGCACTTGATTGCTGTCCTGTACATGCATAAGTATTACCTGCACTGTCACCTTGTGCCATGTGAACCAAGCTCCTCAAGTTATAATAATAATAATAATAATAATAATAAATGCTTTATTTTTGAATGGGGACAGTGCACATTAATGAACATTGATGTTTAAACATCTTTGTAAACATGCCGGATTATCGCAGGTCTGCTAATTTGCATCCGTAGTCCCTAATAAAATAAGTACAAACAGAAGAGACAGCAGATAGATAGATAAAGTTGAATAAAGTATTTTGACTATCATTGAATTTTGAAGGAAAAGCGACCGACTAGAGGTCAAAGAGCAAGTTGGGACATCCGGGCAAGAGGACGGATTCATGACCTTTAAAGGTCCCATGGCATGCCACCAGCCGTTTTGGAAATCGGCCCCTTATGACATCACAGGTGGGCGTGTCCACGCCCACCTGTGATGTCATAAGGGGCCGATTTCCAAAACGGCTTGTAACGGCTAATCACACTCACACCTGGTGGCATGCCATGGGACCTTTAAAGCTTTTAGTAAGCGTTTAGTTTGAATGTGTCTCAGCTGGACAGGAGTAACGGCAAAGTGGCTCCCCTCTGCACCAGATAGCTGTGGCATCCGGCTGGCCCCAGCCACCAGAGGGGTCGCGACAGACAGACAGACAGACAGACAGACAGACAGACAGACAGACAGACAGACAGACAGACAGACAGACAGACAGACAGACAGACAGACAGACAGACAGACAGACAGACAGACAGACCGACGGGCTGACCTTGAGGACGTGTGGGGCAGTCTGGTCCTTCATCTGCAGCACCTCCTCCAGGTAGCAGGCCAGCTGCATGTGGGGGTCCCCCCCCGTCATGGCCAGGAAGCCCAGGGCCACCTCCACCGTGGTCAGGGCCTCGCACACCTCGCTGTACGACTGCAGCTCCGCCGCCAGGCAGGACGCCATCAGGCTCTGGAGGGCTTCCTGTTGGGACGGTCGCCGTTAGGGTACTAATGAACGCCGTGAGGGTTCATATGGTGAAGGATAAATGGACCGCATTCATGTAGCGCTTTTATCCAACGCGCTTTACGCACTATCGCCTGACATTCACCCAACCATGCACACATTCACACACAGCGACAGCGGAGACAACCACGCGAGGCGACAGCCGGCTCGTCGGGAGAGGTGAGTGTTGGGGGGCTTTGCTCAGGGACCCCTCGACACTCTCGGAGGAGCCCGGGGGATCAAACTAGCAGCCTTGCGGTTTTACCAGCCGACCCGCATTCCCTCCTGAGCTTCAGCCGTTCATCTCATGACGCCGACAGTCCTCTCACCTGCTCCACTTTCTCTTTGACGTCCTTCAGAATGATCACGTAGTCCCGCTCGTGTCTGTTCACCAGGGTCGGAATGCCCTGGAAAGACGAGCAGGAAGTCAGCATGGGGGGGGGGCGACGTGTTACAGAGGGGACGGCGTCGTTGGCCTGTGTGCTGTGGAGCCCCGCCTCCCTCGGCTCACCTGGAGGGTGATGATTGGCCGGCCCTGCAGGAAGTGGGTGAGGACCTGCTGCTGGATCTTGGCCAGGTCGTACTCCTGCAGCGTCTCCTTGCCTCGCTCCAGGCTGTACTGGCTGTTGGCGAGCACCAGCGGCATCAGCTCCTGGTCCAGCTCGTAGCGGATCACCTGCTGCTCCGTCAGGTCGGCGGGGCTCACCTCGTAGCTGGGCGGGGCAGGAGTTCAAAGTTCAAAGTCGGCTTTATCGACGTTTCCAAAACATGCGCAAGACAACTCGAGGAATCAAAAAATGACGTTTCTCTCTGACCCACGGTGCAATACGTAGAAAAAGAGAAAAGTAGATGAAATGAAATAAAAAAAAGTAGCATTTACAATGAATACATTCTAGAGGAGATGGTTAAGAGATGTTCCCTGCCTCTCTCTTGTGACAAATTTCGATCTATCCAATATTGATATACGAGCCCTTCTGGCATGCTTCAGGGCAAGAAGGCATGCTTAGCCTTCCAGCAGCGAAACACGCCCTCTCTGGCGTGTGCCAACAGCGCCCCCACCTGGTGTGTTCTCCGGTGTGCTTGTCCACACATTTGATGATCTCGTTGTGCAGGGCGATCAGGTAGCTGACCAGGGCTGTAGAGCACAGCCCTGGGCCCTGTCTCCGTGGCAACAGCACCGTGAGGTCACTGTCCCAGTCCAGGTCTTCCTCGCACAGCTCTGCCGGGATCTTAATCTCTCCTGGAAGACAACATAAAGAGTTACGACCATTAGGAAACTTAGGAGTGAAGGTAATTCACCCGTTACTAAACAGACTGATTTGGGTATACCATTTGTTGCCAAGGAAGCCCTGAGTTTATTCCAGGTGGCCAGGAAGATGGTGATGCATCTCTCGTACCAACCTCTGAGTGACACTAGTTAAAAAAAGCAAGAAGAATTAAAGTCAACGTACGCAAAGTAGGCATAGGCAAAGTCGGTATTAGTCATTTGTATTAAAATGTGTGTTTTTGTGCCGCTGACAGAACACTTTCAGCACCTTGTTTCAGACTGTTGAGGAAGTCGGCGATAGTTCTGAAGGGCAGGTCGCTGATGTTCTGGAACTTCTTCACCAGGTCCTTCTGGAGTGTTAGGATGTCTGGAAGGAACTTCACGAAGCGCAGCTCCGCCTCCTAACGCAGCAAGACACCACATGTACGTGAGCACAAGCGTTTGGTGCTGTGACGAGCATGCTTATCGGTATTGTTGGCCAATCTGTGTTGTCTAAACAGGTCAATAGTAGTCGTCAGTGGCATCCCTTGCGGTGCCCTTGCAATACCACTAGCAACCACCAGAGATCCTAGTTCCTTTGGTGCCCAGGAGGCCCATACAACCACCAAGTAGTCCCACACGCTTATTCAATTAACCTATGGTTATTCTTTGGTGATAATAACAACCATACCTCTTGGAGCTCTACAGGTCGTCTGACTTATAGCTGTTTATCGACCATCTTATTGTCATAAAAATAATCGGTCGTAATATTAATACCGTAATATACCATTTGTATATTACTAGAGAGAATCTAGTAACTAGTAAGTAGTAAGTAAGTTTGTTAGTAAGAGATAATGTGAACCCCTCCACATGACAGGTAGTTAGTAAGTTAGTTGGTCAGTTAGTGATAATGTCGACCCCTCCCCATGACAGGTGGTTGGTAAGTTAGTTGGTCAGTTAGTGATAATGTCGACCCCTCCACATGACAGGTAGTAAGTTAGTTTGTTAGTTAGTGATAATGTCGACCCCTCCCCATGACAGGTAGTAAGTTAGTTGGATAGTTAGTGATAATGTCGACCACTCCCCATGACAGGTGGTTGGTAAGTTAGTTGGATAGCAGATTAGTTGGTGGGTGAGCGTCGACTCACCCTCTGGAGGAACCTCCAGAGGAGGGGCAGCGTGTCTTTGCCGTCGTGCTGCTCCACGATGTGCGTGAGGCTGAGCAGCGAGAGCTCCTCCCTGCAGCTCCACACCGCCTGGCCGTGGATCAGGGAGCCGCGGGGCAGGGAGGCCAGGAAGAGGCGCGGGTCCCCGAACATCAGCTTGAAGACGGGGTCACAGGACACACGGGCGTCGGCCCGGACCAGGTCGTTGGCCTCCTTCAGCCGTCGGTCCAGGTGCTGGAGGAACGGGTGTGTGGACGCACGCACGCGGACACACACACAAAGACAGACACACAGACACACACAGACACACACACACACAGACACACACACGGTTATGGTTCCTCGTCGACACAACGCAAGGGGGTTTACGGACCCATTACGTCCTTGCGGACCCTCCTTGCGTCAGCCACAGGGGCCTGACGTGCCCCTCCCAGAATTGGTAGCCTTGCGTTGAGGCAATGCAGCAGCAAGGCCTGTGATTGGTCTGCTCATTAAAACCCAACGCAGAACCAGAACCAGAACCGGTTCACGCCTGCGTCGAAGCGTCTGCGTGGTCATTGCGTTGCGTCGACGTTGAATCCTAATCGAGCCTTTGCGCCTCTTTCAAAGGCACATATCTCCCTGTCTAAAGGGTTCTGGGTTTGAGGTCAAGCCCCTAAGTCAGAAGTCTCCCTGCAAGCATCTTTGAGCAAGACACCTAACCGCTATCTTCTCCTTCAGGACGTGGATCTGAAAGAAATGCTCTGGCTAACAGCTTCTGCAAAAAATGACAGGTAGTGAGATAGTAACCTACCTTCAGTTGAGGTATGATGATGGTGTTGCTGACGGACATCTCCCAGCCGTTCCTGTGGTCTTTGGTGGAGAGATGGTTGTCGTAAGGATCGGGCCCTGAGAGGAGAAGGCAGAAGTTATCAAACAAACGCTCATGTTAGGTAGACTTAGCGTTTTGAGTTTTTGTTCTGGACAAATTTGTCATAGACAAATTGTCAAGACTGGTCTCTCTAGATCAAACATGTGAAATGTACGTGGTACGATTAAGAGTCAACCAATTAGAACTTAGGGACATCTCCAAACAAAGGTAATTTGATCACCTGTACTGGATTGATGCCAAGTTAACCAATCACAGAGAAGAAAATAAACTGCAATGACTGGTGATTCCCCAGAGAAGGCAAAGTTTCCCAGGTGTCACTGTACTAATACACGTTCCTCAAATGTAACCAAAGGTCATCAGAGGTCCTATTTCTTAACATGGACACAAGGACCCCCCCCCCCCCCCCCCCTCCCCCAGCTATTTATACGATAACAAAGTGACTATGACCTTTTCTTTATTTCTGTGCTTTTCGTTTGTTTTTCTGTAACATGTCTGTTCTCATTACTATGCAAAAAGTCCTCCTCATAGTGAACATCCTTACATTGTTGAACCTGTTGAGGCTCCAGCAGGCCGCAGAGCAACAGGTGAACCGTGTGGATGGTGTCGTCCGTCCCCTTCCCCAGAGACTTGGTCAGATGCTCCATGTCCTTCAGCAGGTGGGCCAACAGGAAGGCTCCTGGATCAGCCACCGGAGGTTTGATGATCTGAGCGATGAGCTGCAAAAACACAGACCGAGGTGGTGTTTGATGATCGATTGTTGTCGATCGATGTTGCTATTATACCGGCGGATAAATGACTCTTGCGCCCGACCCAAATCTAAAAAAGGGTTGCCCTGAAGTAGCCTAATTACCCGTAGGTGTGGTTTGGGCGTAATGTGCAATAAACCAATGAGAGTGCCATCTCCCATCCCCTTTAAGAGCCATGAGCGCATTTGACAGCGCGTTTACAGTCCACGATGAGACAGATGCATGACCACATGAATTTCAAACTTCAAATGGCTCAGTTTATGGCCAAATAATATGGCCTGATTCACACATGGAATAGCGTTTTCTTCTACATCTTCAGAAATACTGAGTCGTCATGTAAATTTCGGCAAAGAAAACTTAACACATATGATGTGCGGTCCACAAGATTTTGTTTTGGAAGGCTGGTATATAGCCTACTTTGCTTGAGTTTATTATTGTTATTTTTATTTCAACACATGGAATAGCCTACTACATTGTTCATTCATGCAAAAAAAATCCACTATCCACATCCTCATCATAATCTTTCAATTAGGCAAATCGTTGGCATGTTTGTGCTGTGTATAGCCTACTGGTGTGTAAGCCTACGTTGCAGTTCAGACGACAGCTACCGTACCTGTTGGTTGATGCTGGCTCCCAACAGCATGGCCATGTGGGTGAGCATGCGCACCAGGGTGAAGGGCCCCGGGGACATGTTCTTGGTGTCCAGGGTGTCCGGGTTGTCCCTGCGCACCGGGTCTCCGAGGACGTGGCCCGTCTGGGTGCGGTCGCCCCTGGGGGAGGGCACAGGAAACCCCAAATAAACTGTTGGTGTATTGTACATAAGGGTGTCCTCCCCCACGCATGCATGCAGGTATTGTAAGGCCACTGAAGGACACACACACACACACACACACACGCATTAGTATGTCACACTTACTGCGCTGCTTGAGCAGCAGTGAATCCAGCCACAGGTCTGTGCTGGTTTCCTCCGATTTCAGCGCCGCAGTCCGGACAACGGCTTCGTTCCATGGGTTGACCACACTATTAGAAGTAGCAAAAGCAATTATGAGCGGCCGAAAAAAAATACCAGAGAGATGTTTTGCCTTGAATTTCCCTGCTGCTTGGAGGGATCTGAGAACACAGTCTGAACAGAGGTAAATTTTTTGGGTGCGTGGTTAGAAACAAACAAGCCTGAGCTGTACACACCTCTCCGATGGTGCAGGGGTGGTTATTTGGACAATCTGTTGGGAAAGGGGGGGAAAAAAACGGAATTAAAGTCTTCAACTGACACCCATGTACACATGAGAGTGTGGAGCTCACGTCTTTGACTTACAGTACCAGTGCACCGCTCCCATGGCCTGTCGAGCTACAAACAACATGTCCTCTGGCATGGTGGGCAAGAAGGCTCGCTGCACCAGGAAAAGGTTGAAACAAAGACATTAATACAAAGATGAATATAGCATACAATGAATGTGTTCATATTTACATCAACCAATACTTAATACTACGTGCAAAAATAAAATGTATTAATTGCATTATTATTTAAACGATGTCTTTAATGCACGCAGATTAGCGGGATGCACTCACTTGCATGTTCCCCGTTGACAGGGCCAGGTTCTGAAGGGGAACGAGGATCCGCTGGTTGGCGCAGAGAAGGACCGAGGCCATGTGGACCGTCAGCTCCACCACCGCACAGCGCCCCCCGGGGGCCCCGGGGACGACGGCCAAGGGCCCCAGACGGTTGGCCACCAAGGCCTTCGCAAAGTTCTTCATCTCGGCGCGTTGCAGGAGTCCGCAAGCATCGATGTGCGTCACCAAGACTCGGCATTGCTGGAACGGGAAAAGTGTACAATGAGACGCAGAAACACAGAAGCGAGGAAGAATCAAGGATGTGTTTGTGAGGCAGGGGCGCGTACCTCGGGTGTGGGATGGCGACTACCGTTGGCGTTTCCGTAGAGAGAGGTGACTTCTCTGAAGAGGGCCAACAGAAGATACACCGCCTTCGTTTGTGGCAAGCACTTGCACGTCTAAAAAGAGAGAGACAAGAAATGTTTCCAGAGAGCATAGTAGTTGACAAGAGGGGGGGGGGGGGAAAGCTTTAGCGGCGCTCTGTTACCTCGTACGCTTTATCCAGCACATCCACTTTGCCCTCCATCAGCACTGTGGCCAGAGCATCTCGAATGGTCTTGTAGTCCTCTCCGCACACGAGGAAATGATCAATGGCGCTGCCTTCTTCACTCTTCAAGAGACAACGGGAGATAGCATTGCGTGTATCATATTATTATGATGCAGTTCCAAGTATAACAGCAATTACTGTCGGACAAAATGGGATGGATCGCTCTGAATAAGAACGGCTTGAGGAAAAATGCTTTCGATGACGAGGAAATGTAAAATGACAAACGGATCGGTTAAAAAAATGGAATGACTAATAAGCAATTACAATATGTTGAATTACTCCTCTCCAAGGGGATGGACGAAAAAACTGAGCATGGCCGGAGGTCAGAGCGCAGTACCTGCTGGAGAACTTCTTCAGGGAAGAGCCAGTGCACAGCCTCCACTTTGAGGAGACTCTGGACAAACTCCACGCCGTGTTGAGTGCAGATCTTGCGGATCAGGTAGACACGGAACCAGTCGTTGTTGCTCTGAATGCACAGCTTCGCCACGGCGCCCAGGAAGTCTTCGATGGAGGCCTGGCCTTCACGTTGGGTTCCTTTTGTGCAAAACGTTGAAGAGAACGCCAGCATAATAAATTAGACGGATTAGGGGTGGGAATCTTTTGGTGTCTCAAGGCTCGATTCAAGGCAAAAAAAAGAACAGTCAAATCGACAGACGAAAACAACTTGCGGTTGTTCCGTGGATCATTCTCTTCGTATGCACGAGATCACACACCTTCCATTTGTTGTACCAGCAGAGTGGCGGCCATGTCCAGGCCCATGCGCACCCTGGCTACCTGCTGCAGATGCTCTACAGTAGCGCTGTCTTGGCATGCTGCACGCGTGTAGCCGGACAGAAAGACCCTCTCGTCCTGCAGGTAGGCCTGTTGCGCGGCACCGGAACGGAACTGCGTCCGCTCAAACATGGAGTCCTGCAAGGAACAAAATTGGGAGAATATACTGCTTTGTGAAATAGGCTCCTGTCCCAATGTAGGTGTGAATCCTGTCGTGGTTGTAGAGCGAATCAGTATATTTTAAAAACAAAACAAATATTGATTGAAAAGCATACAAACAGGCAAAAATAAAACCAAGGTGAAACAATTCAAAGCAGATGTATGCCCCCATGCATACCTCCAGGCAGTTAATGTACATGGAGTACAGTTCGGTTTTATCAGTCTGTTCCAAGATGAGGCTCTTCTCCACTTCGGTCAGATGCTGCTGCAGGTAGCCTTTCACCTGCTCAAAGCTATAGAACAACATTTAAAAGATGTTATGGAATACATCAAACGACAACGTTGAAATCATCTGATTGGCGCTTTGCTCAACGATTTAGACAGACTAGGACCTCTCCTCCTGTACTCACCTGAACTTCAGCAGCAGTTTGAGGACAAAGGAGCGCACCACTGGGTTTTTGTCCACAGACTCGTCAAACGGCGAGAGGACCTTGGTCAGAATTTGTCGATCCCCTGGGCAAAAGGACATCATCCAATTAATAAATGGACAATTTAAAAAGAGGTTAGGAACACCAACAGCGTGATATCCAGAGTGATTTCTCAGGGGCTGTTAGGGGTGAGGCATCTGGCTCAAGGATGTCCACAGGTAGAGCATGGACATCAGGGATGAACCCAAAGCCTTTACTGGGTGGCTTTCCCTGGGTGTATAACACTCTAGGCAAGTCAAGTCAATTCAACTTTGAATAGGCCTTGATCAAAGTTAACCTTTGTATTTTGCCTTGTGTTATTTTGCCTTGGTGAACTTTTTTGCCTCTTGGACCCTTAATGTCCATTAGGAAAGATATATCTGTACAGTGACATCTTTGGACGAAATTTTAAAATCTTGATGAATTTGGAATTAAACAACTCATCCGAATCTGGATAAGACAGACAAAGGCGGTTTACAGATATCCTGGCGCATCCCTTTCAGGAATAACGCAGGAACACCCTGGCCACTAGAGTATCCTACCCCCAAGATATCAGATGAGAAACAGCTGGTTACCTCTAAATATGGGGAGGGGTTTGGCCTCCAGCATGAGGAATGACAGCAGATGGAGGACGATGGCTGAACAGGGCGGGGTGTTGTCCTTGAAGCACATGGTGGAAACCAGGTCTATGAAGAAAGCATTGCACTGCTTCCTGAACTTGGCATGTTGATTGGTCTGAAACCTAAACAGAAGAAGAATGACAGAGCAGTTCAGTAATGGAGTAAGGCATTATTAAGAGTTCACAGACAGAGGAAATCCATTACCAACATTTTGCGGTACGTGAAGGCCTTATGTGTTTTCTAAACATGATCATACCTTAATTCCTCTGAAGGCGTTGTGGAGAAGTCTTCAGGGACAGGCTGCATGCATAAGGGACAGTACATCTGACCAGGGCCCAGCCATTGTTTGATGCAGGCCACGCAGTAGATGTGGTCACAGGGCAGGCTGAGGGGATCTTGAGGGTCCATCATACACACAGGGCACCGTTGGGGGCCAAACCTGAGAGAGCAGACAGGAAGTGTATCAGATCCAAGGTCCTAGAACAATACAGGACTAGTCAATGCAGTCCAAGACGGTGCAAGATGAGTCCATACCTGAAGATGCCCTCTACCACTTTATCTTTGCAGGCTTTGAGTACACCAATCACCTCCTCAAACGCCTGCCGCTCTTTGAGGTCTGAATTCCTCTCCAGGATCTTGGAAGAAGAGCAATGACAATGTATGTTACCAAATGGGATTTCATGGGATTATTGCATGAAGTGATCCTATTAAAAAAAGGAGTGTGTCTGTATGTTCAGTCCACACTAACCTGCCCAAGAACTCTCATGTGGTCCAGAACCAAAGGCTTCAGATTCATCTCGGCCTCCTCATCACCCAGCAACATGTGCTCCACAAACAGCGACATGGTAAAAATGCGGTTCCACCCATTCCTAAACATAAGAACATTATAAGAAGTAGAACCTCTGTCAAGACCACCCTCCAACATTAACAAACATAGTAGATATTACAATTAAACAGATCAACATGTGATCTTGCATTACAGCCCATATTCGTTCTCTAAAAAAACAATATATTCATCCTAAATGAAAGCAACAAGCAACACTTACCGGACAATGCAGACCTTTGTCTTGCTCATGTCTCCATAGTGCCTCACGCTGTCTTGAGAGCATATCAACTCAATGGGAACCTGGAGCTTTTTCACCTGTCTCAGCCAGGCTTGCCTCTGCCCATCAGTTTCCAGTTGCGTGGGTTCCAGATACTCAACGCAGGCTATTGCAGCATAGATATCAAGAACCTTGGAGCGGGGAAGAAACTGATCAAACCAACGTCCGGAAGTCCAATTGCAAGGGCCCATATATCACAAGCATGTAACCAAATCGTGCTTGGAGGGCATAGAAAAACAAGGCAAGTAATTTGGACGTACCAACTCTGCCCCTTCCTGAGCTTGCTGGTTCAGGAGGACCTGGGTAATCCTCGGCTCAAGGTTGACCATCCTGGCGAAGTTCTGCAATCGGTTCTTAAACTCGTGGTAGGCAGCATGGACCCAGGGAAGAGAGGTCCCCTCCTTATCAGTCTCCATTGCCCGCGACTGCATCTCATTAACACAGCAGTTCAAAGCTCTGCGAAGGATCTAAAAGTGGACAGCAAAAGAGTAGAGTTTAAATACTTCAAGAGCTTCAAGCAACCTTAAAGGCAATTAAAATGTAGCCAGGGAAAGGGATGACAACCTGAAGGTTTTCCTGGGACCTGACATTCATCGTCATGGAGATAAAGTCCTGTAGGTATCGCTGGAAAAACTCGTACTGCATCTCCGGGCTTGCTTTCGCGATGGATCGACCGAGGGGAGTCCTCCAGAAGAACTCATCAAACTGACTCTGTGTTTGGCCTACCAAGAAACAACAAGGTGTGTCAGGATTGGCTTGTGGAGACCGACATGTCCGCCTCAACAATATACAGAGATGTTGTGTGCTGCATGATGTTACCTTCATGCTGACGAGCATAAACCCAGAGCTCCTCCAGGTAGTCCTTTATCCTCCAGCTGAAGGGCATGATGCAGCTGAGGTTCTGGTCTAGAGCAAAGCAGTTTTGCACCAGGATGCTTCTTGTCGCAGAGCTGTGACAGAGAAAGCATCATATGCACATGCACAATACTTTCCCCTAAAATGCAAAGACAAGATATAAAAACAATATGCAAACCATGATTTCTTTTGCATGACTGGAACAACCTACTTGAGATCAATAGTCAGCGATGGCACTTCCAACAGCTTCTCTGCGCCAAAGATGTCAAGCCACAATGTCTTGAGAGGCTCATTGCAGTTGGTGTCAAGCAAAATGTCCAGATTTTGATCTCGGTCGATGACGGAGACCAGCTGGGCTAGGTAAGGAATGACAACCGCCTGGATACGTTTCCATAGTGTGTGCCTGTAAAGCCCAACAGGTTAGAACGGCTGTTTTAAAAGCAGACATTATCTCCTTGGATTGTTAAACTGTTTAGTGCATACCATTATAAATCGTTCATTCACTGTACAAAACCAGAATGTGTTTATTTTTTCAGTGGCACTAACCTTAATTATAAATTAATCTGGGCCTTCAAGGCCCATTGGGTTACATTTAAATGATAAAAGACAGACAAATACCCTTTACTGACCTGAATGTTCCTCCTTCCTGCAAGGCATCAATATTTGAGGCCTCCTTTATCACCCAGTTGCTTTTGAACGAATGAGGGTTGACATCCTGGGTCAACAACAAGGAGTGAAGGCGCCTCTTCAAAATCCTAAGAAATTCACCTGAAACATCCACCAAATTGATTATAACTTAGTGTTTGCACAGAAGTCTGCACATATAAATTGAATCTTAAAGAGGCTGCATAGTTAGTTCAACCTCTGAAGTCTTCGTTGTCGTTCAGAAGGGTCAGTAAGATCTCCACTCTTTTGGTACTGCGGTAGCCGTTCTCCACTTGGTCCCTCAGCAGGCCCACTGCACTCTGCACACAGCTACGTACCAGAGCTGTGGTGTCCAGGACGTAGTCCCATCCCTACAGCAGGTAGGTAGGAAGGAAGGCCGGTGGAAGTTAACCAGAAGTTTAAAGACAACGAGAGTAAACCCAGGGAATAGGGTGTGGTCAATAGTGTAGAGTGTGAGTGCCCTGCCCTGATAACAACTGTACATCAGATATTAACTTACCACTTGGTTTTCAACTTCTGTGATGTGTTGGAATCCATCAGAATACATTTCATCCTGCTCCATTGCTGTAAACAATCAAAACATTTCATGAGATATTGAAAAAAATATTGTTGAATGGCGAAAGGTATACAGGCACATCGCACATTTTTACCTTCGGGCTTAGTTCGGTTTTCGTCAAACAGTTCACTGATTGTCAGGTTTCGCAGAGCCTTGATATCCGCTACGATATCCTCGGATTTCCGCAGGTCATCAATATGAACCGATTTCCATGGCCCTTTGAAGAATGAAACGGCTCAAACTAGCACTCCGCGGGTGTATTTAAAATGGTACGATAATGAAGAAGTGGTTTGTTTTGTAACCCCCTCACCTCCATGAAAGCCAACGTAAGAAGTTCCCCCTTCCATCCTTGGCAGTTTGGTGATGAAGTAGACAAATATATTGTTCTCCACAATAGCTTGTTTGATCTTGTTCATTTCATTCAGGGATGAATACCTGGCAAAGACCAGTACAATTTCTCAGTTAAAAAATTAATCGTTAAAATATTAACAATACTAATAAAGAAATATAGACTTGACCTACTTTGCAGATGCAATAAGATGTGCACTGTGAGATGCTTCATCAAAATCACTCTGAATGATGAGGATCTTGTTGCCAACCCCACAGTTTCCTCCATTTGGAGTTGTGAAGAAAAGCCTATATTGACCACACAATACAGATCATACAATTCAAAATCCTATGAAAGGATCAAGATGATCAGAAAGTCACAATATATCATGTAAAAGATTGAAGGCTAAAGGTGAAAATCAATACAAACCTGATCTTCTTGAGGAAAGACTGCTCTGTTTCAAACTGCTGCAGGGATAACAGCTCCACAGCATGAGGTAACTGCTCCAGTTGTTCCAAGTCTGAGGCTGTGAGAAGCCTGGAGAAAGTAGTCACCTGCAAATATCACTTGAAATCAGCAAAAATGTGCATATATGAGTTTATATTATAATAAATATTTCCCTTGAACAATTCTTACGTTACCTCAGTGAAGGAGGCATGCCAATGGGTATCCTGGTTCATGTGAGCAAGGATGTAGTCAGCCAAACAACTGGTATTCTGCTCTTCAAAGTACACTTGAGACAGTCTTTCACTTTCGACCTTTGGGAGCATTGTGCAATCCAGACGCACTATTGAGTCAGGTGTGGCACAGTTCAACAGCACCAGTTCAGATGCTCGCAGTATGTCTGCTTCGGATGTTTCGGATGTTTCCAAGTCCTGCCTGCTCCTTTCAATCACTTGAAGAATCACTGAAGCACATGTGTCCGAATGGTAGCCGATGAAGACGTCTGGTGCTTGGTACTTGTACGTCTGAGGCCCCACTGTGTGTTGTTTGCTGAGAGAAACAAACTGCTCCACCCATCTTTCCAACTTCTTCACTGTACTCTTCTGCTCCTTCTTGAGGACAGTGTGGATGTCCAGGTAGTGCTTCTCTAGCCGGTTGATGAGTGGTATTGGGAACTGCTTGTAGACAACCTCCTTTTCCTCGATGACGATGAGTCTGAAGTCCTGATGCACCCTGCATTTGACACGATGGGTTCCGAGTCCAAGGTCTACGTATTTTTGTCCTCCGAGATAGACGTAGTACTGGTTAAGAGCATCATAGAGACTTTCGTAAAGGTTCTGCAAGTTCAGGAGGATAACGGTGCGCCCCGTTTCCATGCAGATCTTCACTCGGTTGATGTTGCGACATATTTGGGTGTACTCTTGATCTTTTGGGAAGCTGGAGCCAAAGATGATTTCAGGCTGATCGCTTCCTGAGAAGAAGGTCTGCTGCAAGATCTGCAGGGCAGCGTAATTCTTAGTCAGAACCAGCAAGTATCTGCACTCTTCCTGTCCGCTCGCCGAAATGTTCTGTCTCACAAGCTCAGTCACGTCAATGCTCTCAAGATTGGGTGTGATTTTAAGCCTACCAGTGAAAACAGAGAGTACGTTGTCATTGTCTTTGCCACTGAAGTTCCTCAACACTGCCTCAACAATTTTCGACTCACTGGGCTTCTGTCGAGTACCTTTGGTTATTGCAAAAATCATCTTGACCAAGCTGTAGTAGTCACGAAGACCAAAGAAGCCCTTTCCTTGTTTTCGGCAGACATTCAAGTAGGCCTTGGCCAAGGGCTGGAAGAGATCACTTACCGCCCCCAGGAGCATTGCATCAGATGAGCATATGCCTTTTGCACTCTCAAGGAGCTCTTTCTCATCAGGGTCACCGCGTGAGACAAAGATGCCTCTGTTCATCTTTGCAGGGTCTAGAGCCCAGTTGGAAATGCCGATAAAACCAACTTTCTTGTGAGGCAGTGGTTCATCATCAATGCACCCTTCCTCTAGTAAAGGATGAAGTGTTTTAAGCGGCATTTTAGGAGAGTCTTCGGCCAACCCAATTTCATCCAATACCACAACAGAAATGTACTCATTTAGGTTCTTGCCTTCTTGGAAACGACCACATTGCTTGAATGTGTTAATGATGCCCTCTGGGGTTGAATGGGGGCTACACTGGAAGGACACCAAATGGATTTGTTTCAACTTTTTGAAGAGCTCACTGTGAGCTGCTTGGCCTTGCATTGCATCTGCCACAAGAGTTTTAGAGAGAGATTTTGAACTTCCAGGTTTTCCAACCAAAAATAAGGGAATTCTAAGTTCAATGCATAGGACCATCATGAAGACATTCTCTTTGAGTGCACTGTTTTTTGCGATTGTTTCACCCATAGGCACCCCACTTAAAAGTAGATCCTGCATAAGTGAGATTTCCTGCATTACTCTGAAGGGGGTGCAGTTCATCATTGAACAGATATTCTGTCTGTATTTCTCTTTTTTTTCCAAGCAGGCATGGTAGCAGACCCCTGCAGCCATGATCAGAGACCAGAGGACAGGGTCTCGAACCGCTCTGTCTCTCTGCGGTACTTCATTCTTCAGCTCCCGCTGTTTTGGCTCAAATTGTTCAAGTTCCGTGAAGAACATGACGTGGTTCTCATAGAACCAGCTGAAGGCTTGCATGCAGCGCTCCACATCCCGCAGACTGACGAAGCTGCACTCATCTTTTTTTTTCCGCATATATCTCTGAGAAGCTGCAAGGACATCTGTGATGATCTTGATGTATTCTCCTTTGATTGCTTTGAGTCCAACTACTCTCTGCACAATCTGTTGAATGTACATTTCCTCCGTGTTGTCATTCAGTTGTCCAAAATCCCACACCAGAGGAATCATACTTGGTGGCAAGGCCTGAACTCTGTAAACTAATTGGCGGAGTGGGATTGAACCAAGCTTTTCATCCGTCTCCTCAGCTCGGACTCGATAACCAAGGCCAGCAGACTCTAGCTTTGTAATCATTTCCTCTGTGTGTTTTCGATAAGGGTTGCATGCTGCTATTATTTGCAATCCACAGTTGGGTGTCAAACTTTCACCTTTCACGGTATGGTCACAAATGATCTCCTTGATGCTGCTGATAGCCTCTGTTGTGTTTGCCTCATCAAAGAACAGGACAGAATCAAAGCCATAGTTTTCTTTGTTCGTCAAAGATATCGCTTCAGCTTCTCTGACTTTGGTGTAGATTATATCTGAACTTGTTCCTCCATGGACTTTGACCAGTTTCATGTTCTCGGTAGCCACTCCACATCTTTGCAATTCACACAGATATTTGATGAGCCTAGTCTTGCCACAACCTGTCTCGCCCATAATAATGACAGGGATGCCACACCTGAATCGCATGTGGATTGCCAAAATTTTGAGGATGTTGTCAGTTGTGAGCTCATATGTTTCGTCGGGATCAAGGGGCCACTGGATTCCAAGGACATTGCAGATTCTTTCAATCTTTTCCCCTCTTGGTAGTTGATCAAAGTTGATGTTGAACGGAACTCTCTGTAACGTTAGGCCATCAAACAGCTCCTTAGTCATGATGTCTTTCTTTATTATCCTCTTGGAAGTGGGGTCGATGGCATCCACAAAGTTATTTACATTAGGCTGAAGATGGAAGCCAATGAAGGTCATGGACTCATGGTCACCGTTGAAGAAGATGTATGGGTGTGATTCTGACTCCCATCGCTTCCTGATCCGAAAAGGGGCCAAATCCTCTTCACGCAGGCCACTCGTGTCAAACTGAAGTCTTCCAGGACTCTGGTCAGAGATGCTGAGTGATGGTGTGGCAAAGTCCTTCGCCATTAGAATCATGAAGTCAACAACGAAGCTCTTGAATCCTTTCAGAGTGTCACCAACTAAATCAAAGTCACAAAAAACAGATGTCTCACAGTTTTTTAGCTGGAGGTTTAGAAACCAGGAAAAGTTTCTGATCTCTGCCCATGAGGGGTCCATGACGCCACAGAACATGAGGAGCATTTGAAGACACTCCACATGTGACCCTTCAACAGCATGGTATTTGAAGGTGTCGAGATCTCTGCGGTTATGGAATTGTGTGAGGTACTGATATGGCCTTTGGAATGCTTCACTCCTGAATTCTTCATCGTCCATCAGTGGCTCGTCTATGTTGAAGAGGGCAGGAACCTCGTTCTTCTTCATCTCTAGCATCAACACTTCTTTAGGTGGTCGGCAGAAGATGTTAGGAAACCAATCTATGAACGAGCCGTCCATAGTTTGGCTCTATACATGAAAAACAAAAGTACAAATGTGAGACTAACATAACAATAACAGGAAGATGTATGTAGCACTTTTTAAAAAACCTTACCTGACGTGAAACATTGCTGGGAAGTTTCATTGCTGATTTCAAGATTTCAACGAGATACAACTGCTTGTTGCAGCACTTCCACATCATCCCCTCAGAGTCCATCAGATAACGAAGGATCAGCAATTTAAATAGAAAGTCTTGAAGGCCTTTCCGGACCTTTGCGATGACCGTACATTAAAAAGTTTAGAAAAATAATTTGATTTAATACATTCAATTCAAGTTTATATATTTTTAAATGTAAGGCTACTTACCGATGACGTGACATCTAAATGGAATATTGTCAAATCGCTTTTCTTGGTGCTTTCCAGCAGAGACTGAAGGATGGAATTCTCGTCAACCTTTGGTTCAATCAAGCGAATGCATTTTAACACTGATGGCTTTTTGCTCAATCGCTTCAGTTTCCCATGTAGTCTCTTCACATAGAGGGATTTACCTGAGGTGAAAGAAAGGATGTTCTTCAATATAGAGTCAGCTAAAAAATTGGCAGATATGGCGACTGCCACATAGGCACGGGTACTCACCCACGCCAGCTCTCTCCGATGACACAACTCCAACAGAGAGTCGGTCTCTGAACACAGCTGCAGCGCTGCACTCATCTGCGGGGACACGATAGTGTCTGCTCAGGTAACTCTGAATCCTGGCTGTAGGCTCCTGAGGGACCATGTGCAAGCGGTATTGACTGAAGGCCGAGGGAATATATGCATGTTCACGCTCTGAGCTGCAGACCATGACTAGTCTGTAATCCTCCCTCCGTTGCAGTTTCATACGCTGGAAGAAACTCTCGACTTTGGAGCTCACGTCGTAGGTCAGAAGGTCACCGTAGAGCAGAGTGTAGATCTTTCGTCCGCTGTAGCCAGGGGTGAGACAGCGTCTCAGGAACAGCTCCACTTGTTCATAAGATGTTGAGGAGTTGCATAGCAGGACTTCGTCATAAGTGGGCAGCGCCTTATTTTCATCGCTCATGTAAATGGAGAGGCAAGTGTTGAAGACCTCTTCCTGTGAGCAGACAACGAGGTTGGGATTCCCAGTAGTCAGGCCATTCGGCATTCCTCTTGTTATGAACGAATTCCCTTTGCTTTGTTTGTTGGCCAGTTTTTCCAATAATTTACCGAGGCCTTTTATGTCGAGAATATGTGGAAGAAAACCCCTCATGTCCTTCATGTAACTATTCCAGAGTAAATCAAATTTTTGGGAACAATTTGTCTTTTCCATGAGAAGAACCCAGTCCCCTGTGATTGAGGAATCCCCCATCAAATTTTCTGGCACTTCAACAAAAGTGTGAAATTCAATGTCTAGGTTTGGTTCTTCTTGGTTGGTGAGGATATCGTACTGGAGTGCATGCCAGACCTCTCTCAGATCTTTTGCAGTACAATTTGGCTTGACAAAAGAGAGCATCATTAAAACCTCAACCTCCAAATCAGCCACATTTTGCGGAGATAGCTTACTGCACAGGTATACAATCTGTTCGGCTGTGTAATAGTTAAGGTAGTAATGTTGGGATCTTTGCTTGTCCACAAAGTCCTTCCAATAATTGAGGCACTTCTCAATTTTCTTGCACAACTCTGGAAGCTGAATGTCAATTTTTCCATCCACGGCAATGACATCAGACACATTGTCAAGGTTGAAGTCAATAATGATACTGGACGCTTCATTGCTGAAGCTGCAATTGATGTACGCTTCCCAGCTTCTGAATAGAGGGTTCCCAGCTGTGTACAAAGCAATGAAAGCCTCGGCTAGTCGTTGGACATTGGCAAAGACCTGAGAAGAGGAATACAAATGAAAACATTTAGTGGTAGTAATAATTATCAGTACTTTACTTATAAACCTGCCCATTTTTAATTCATTAATAGCAATAAAAATGTATATGAAAATGTATTGCATCTTTCTGTGCACAGCGGAGAAAGCCAAACACATGGAGACCTGCCTCTGCAAAGTGGTCCACCTCATGCTGGCCCTGGTCTTTCCCAGACATGAGCATGAGTTTGTTCTGGAGCTCCCGTAGGTCTTCAAGCGTGTACCAGCGCATCTCCTGTCCCTCATCGTGCTCCTCTGGAATCCGCAGCTTCAAGGCCGTGTCAAGGCTCAACTGCAACAGAAGAGACACCATGTTACTGCCTCCCAAAAGGTATTGTGACGCATGTAGAGACAACCTATGCTGCCAAAATGCTCCTCTAAATGACTTCCTATAAGAGGTCCTAAGGTGGGAAAAGTTTTATCAACAAGATTGGAAATTCTTAGAATAACTAATTGCGATTACGGAGCCTGTTGACTTTTTTTCAAGTCTCCTTAAAGTATCAAAGTCTGCCGTTAGTTACGCTACCAGTGGTTTGGTTCCTTAAAAAAAACAAAAAACTTTCTGGTTGTAGTACATACTGTTAAATAATATGTTTTTACCAATAACAGCATCATAAGCCATGCAGACCAATGATAAAGCTGTTAGTGAAGGTAATGCATTCATCTTAATGCAATTATTTACCCTCTTTACGTTACGTGCACTGATCACATAGGTGCCCTTGGTGTTGATGGAGGATGCTAAAGAAAGAGAGGAGAGTTCCACGGAGCCATGACTCTCCTTCACCGTCTTAAGCCATTCTAGATGGCGTGCAGTGTCGACCTGAAACACAAAACAGCACACTTTAAGGTTTCATGCATTTATAAAATATGAAATGCAATCTATAGTGGGATGATCTTATCCTACCAGTTTCTTGGGCAAGTCACTGTCATTCTCCAAAGCTCTCCAGAGTTTCTTCAGCACATCCTTGAAGGTTTGAAACCCTGAGTCCTTCTTGAGGTCATAGAGCATTGGCGAGTAGCCAAGGACAGCATCGTGAAAGCAAGCAACGCGATCCACATCCAAGTCATTCTCTCCAGCGGAAATGGAGGCCAGGTCAACAAACACCTTCAGCTCATTGATGTCTAAAAATAATGACAAAGTTTGTTTGTTTCATCACAAATGCAAGGGTTTTCTTGATCAATACTCTCTGAATGGAGTACACTCTCAATATCAAAAACAAATATTACCTTCGAGGGCTTCCTTTACCCAATGGACAAATAGTCCTCTCTGTCCCAACTGTTGTAGACAGTGTCTGCGTGAAGAATTGATGTCCACGAGAACCATCTTGGCCTGATTCAAGTTATCGTCAATTCGATTCAGGGGTCCTTCTTTAAAGGCTGCATTCGTCTAAAGAGAACAAAATAGTGTAGAACTTAATGAAATAGTTTAATTCAGAATGTTGATCATGCTGACTGACATGTATTTATTATTATGATTAATAATACAATCTATATTATTGTTATTGCCATTAGTCATTGTTATCATACGTTATTACTATGTTACAATTACTTAATGGTTAATGCAAGCTCAATATTAATACATGCCGGCTTGTATTATCTTTAAGAGGCTTTGATGGTGACTTACAACTTCCAGCAATGTCTGCAGGATACTGAAGTCACCTTGAAGACCAAGTGTCTCCTTGACAAGCATGATCGCTTTAGCAGACTCCACGGCAAGATGGAGTTCGTGGTACTGCTGAATCTGCAGAGCCCTCTGCTTGATCCACTGTTTGTCATTTGAAACGTCCACTCTGCACATTATGTCAAAGTCCTTCTCAAGTTCGTTGTACTTCCCGGTGTAATCTTTGAAGAGTGTGTCAACCTCCCTGAGCTTTATGCTGCCGTCCATCAGGCAACGATACATGTTTTGATACTCATCATGACAGGGCTGGAATATGTCATCATGTATCATGATCGGTGTGGCCATTATATCAGCAACACCAGACACCTCAGGGTCTACATATTGCCTTGCCTGTTTTTCCCAGCAACCTATGAACAAGTAGCTGTCTTTGTGGGTGTTCAGGACAACAGCCATTTCTCTGATGTCTTCGTCAAGATCGTAGTACGTCACCACACCAGCCATTGGGGGGTGGGACTGCGGGTCGAATGTGTGAACCTCCATGAAATTGTCAAGTCTCTTGGCCTCGATGCTGATCTGTTGGCTTGCTTCCAGGTTACCGATATTAACTGTTATTGGGATTAAATGTTTTAAAATTTTAGTAAATGTTTTTAATTTTTAGTAAGTGGGGTGTTATTTCAAGGGCGGTGGCAAAATTATAAACAATTTATTCACGCTACACGCATACCTGTCATATGTTCTTCCAGTTTGTGGCTCATTTTCACAACGACATCGACCAGATCCTTTTCATTGTACACAGCTTTCATCTCATCGTATCTATGCCTCAACAACGTACACATTCTGTCCTCGTCCTGATACTCAGGATCTTCTGCGAGACACTCTGTAAATGCAAAATTACACCTTTTTTACCAATTCTTGAAAGAATATCACTAGCACATATGCATTTTTGTCATGCTCAATGTGAAATGATTAAATTACACGGATTTCATGTTTGTAAAATATATTATAAAATATGATAGAGCAATTACCGATTCTCAGCAATGCTAAGAAGGCGTGCCGTCCTTCCAAGAGGAACTTGAGTAGGTTGATCTTAATGTTTCCCTTGACCAGCTGATCGGTGATGGCTGTGAAAGTAGATATTGCTACCGCCAATCTTTCTCTAGCCTCTTCTGTGAGTTTCTCAATCAGCTTCTCATTTGCTCCTGTAAAGACAAAATATGATGTTTTTTTTTTTTCACTTTTACAGTAGTCAGTACCCTTTCCCCCCACCGGGGCCCGCAGTGTACAGGGGCCGGTATGGGTCTGCATAACCACTAACTAGCTCACTGCGAATAATATCAAGTGAGTTAAAAATACTGGCCTCCAAATTGCTCTTAATGACCTATTTACATCTATGCCCCCCCCCCCTAACAAATTTGAGTTGATGTCCTGTTTACCATGTAGTTTGAAAACATCTTTGGCAGCCGTCCAAGAGAGGATGTGTCTAAAAACCTCTTCCTCCTGATTCCTTCCTTGGCTGTCCTTTGGCCATGACTTCTGAATGATGGCCGAAATGAGTTTTCCAAAATTCAAGTTGATTTTAAATTTTGTAAACAGTGTCCCCTCCTGCCTTGCCTGTTTGAGAAAAAAAAAAATGGCATGCATTACCTATTTTAAATATTGAATATGTATTACCACACATTTCCACTACCCATTGATAATTGCCTAATATGATACAACATGTACACATATCAACATACAACCAAACTAATTATATTCCTTCACCATAACCAACGATACATAGCATTGATTATTCAGCTTTAAGATGTATACGATTTATTCTACACTGAAATGTGAAACATTATTTCTGTAAAGATTCTAAAGTCCTACCTCGCACAGTGAGGTGACCGCCTCTAAAGCACACTTCTCGATAACAGCAGCCACGTTTGGATGAGAATGACTGAGTTCTTCGGTCTTTGAGCAGTAGAATTCAATCTGATCCTGCGCTGATTCCTAAAGCCATACAAACATGTTAACATTTTGGATTTCCCAATGAAAATCTAATTTGTAATAATTGTGATGGATACCTTCTGGAATGTGCCCTCCAAATCCCCTGTGAACGTCTTCCTCCATTCCATTTTAAAATCTTCATTTTTTAAATTGAGCGAGATTACATTTTCCCACATCTGTAAATAAAATTAAATCATTCGATTATAATTAAAATGTAATAATATATCTAACAACCTCTGCTTGGAAATATTTTAAGGGGTACTCACTTGTATTTCATTCTCAGAACTATTGCCTGAGAGGAAGTTGGAATTAAGAAAGGAAGTATTCTTGAAGGTCTGACTGATCCAGCCTCTCATGATGGACATCGCTTCAAATAACAGCTCCAGGTCTTTCGCATACTGCTCGTAATTTGTCCCATCTTGAGCAACCTTTGAAAAGGATCAACATCATCATGACATCTGAAAGCTTAGATGTTGGGACATCCAGCTGAGAGAATCAAACAAACCTGGTTCTGGTCTCGGAAGTCTTCAACCAGTGCGACGAGATTCAAGCACGCCACTGGAATATCTGTGTAGGTCCGACCAAACTGTGCATGTTTGACTCCTTTGCAGACCTTCTCCAGCAATTGCACAGCTGCTGCAACACATGCTCTGCCGTAAGCTACGCTCAAATAACTGTTATAGACAAGGAACACAGGTGGATGCCAATTAGCATCTCAGAAGTGGCAAGCTGTATATGTATGCAATGGTTTAAGTATTTTTTATACATATATTATTATTTTAAAGTAAATTACCTGTACTTGTGCTCAATAAGATACTGTTGCACATGTGAGAGAATGTTGGATATATCCTGTGAAAATAAAATTCAAAATCTATAAAACTATTCATAGTAGTAGGTAAAAGAATGTCTGGGAATGCGTTCCTTTTGCTTCACCTGGTGAGTGATGTAGGTGATGTCGCGGGTCTTTATGTAAAAGATATGAAGGAAGTCCAACAGTTGGGTGTTAGTGATGACGCTGCACTCCACCAGTTGATCAAGGGGCATCAGACAAACCCAGGATCGGGCAGTCAGTGGGTCAATCTCCACTAAATGTTTATGAAGGCTCATCAGGTTTCGTAGAGCCCTAAAAATTGGAAGGGCGTATGAATATAGAAGAAAGTATATAATTTAACCTTTGAGATCATTGAGATTTTTTGCAAAACAACTTACTGTTTTTCCTGACTGTTGCAGTGTGCTGGGTTGAGAACAATACCCTCCAAACCTGTCCATGATCGGTCAGGCTTGGAGAGAGGTAGTGGCTGGAAAGGCTTGGAGGTACTCTGGAGGAGGTGGAGAAGAGGAAGCACCAAAATCCACCGATGTAGTCTCTCCGATTTCATGGAATTGATCAGCGATACCAGCAGATTTGGCAGACTGAACAAATTAAAAAAAAGAACAGTCATGGTTCCTGAAAAATAAGTACTAACGCTGGAACACAGATTAATGCAGGAGATCCTCCTGTTATTGAAAATTAATCCATTCCCTTTAATTAAGCTAAAATGTATCCTTGAAAAGGTCAATATAATTAAATTGAAGTGTTTAGATATTAAAGAATAAGACTACCTACTCTTTAAGATGAGAGACACCTAGTGACAATTTGTCCCAATGCTGGAGAAACCCTTCTTTGCTGAGCTTTGGAAAGCACAGGGCTTGGCAGAGGCGATGATGTTCTGTTCCAAGCAGTTTGATATTAAAATGGTGGCAAACATGCAGCATGATTACTGCTGCCCTCATGGGATCTTCGACGAAGGAAACCATCTTCCCATCTCTGTCTTTTTCCAACTGAGGAATCACTTTTGTGAGCATGAACTGCTTGATCAACACCCGGACCTGAGAATATTGAGCAAAGGCAAAGATATGGTCTGAATGTTAATTTACCAGTACAAACAGAGCACATATTAGAAATATATATTTGTTCTGAACAATCTAGACTTGCACGTTAGTTTAAGAGCATCAAAACACAAAAGTTTATATATTAACATTTACCCAATACTAAAAGATGCTTTAACATTTCAATCGGAAACCTTTTGATACAGCTCTTCACATTAAATAATTATATCACAAATAACCCTTGATAAAAAAAAATAAGCTACGTAGTGTTTAAGTAATTTCCATACTTCTTTTTCTCCATATTCTAGAGAGTTCCACTTTTTCTGTGCATCCTCATACACAACTGGGTTTCCATAAACGTCAAAGAACTGGTTCAGTTGGATGCGGAAATTCTTCAAGTTGATCTCATTCCAAATCCGAAGGAGGTCAAATATGGAGTCTAGCATGACGTTTCCTGCAATCCCTTTGCCTTGGACAACACCCATCCTTTGTTCCGACCAAATAGCGTTTTTCAAGCGCTTCAACAAATTCTTGGATGGTTCTGAACAGATGATGTCATCATACTGATGCCATTCCCCTTGCACAAAAAAATAAATTTCATTTTTAATTGGAAAAAGATTAAATGGCACCTCATGTACATGTTTTTGCGAATTAACTGAGAATTGTTGCATCTCTTACCTTCCTCATTGAGGAGTCTGGGCTTCACAAACAAACATCGATTCGTATGTTGCTCTGAATCTAACTTGTAAATGTATTCATACTCATATTTCTTCTTTTTGGCCTTGTAGACAACATATTTGTATGGTATGCTATTAGCCAAGGCGAGTTCTGTTGTTGTGACAAATTTTCCCTCAACTAAAAATCCATGCTCTCCAAGATCCCTGTGAAAAAAAATAATTGCATTGACAAAACATGGCACACAAAATAATCCACAAAATTATGGTACAGTACTGTATTTGTACATTGTATTGTCATTGGACACTTGTATTTCTCCAGAGTTCTCTTACTTCTTATGAAAGGCTTCTTATGAACTTTGAGCCAAAAAGGGAATATCATAGAGGTAGGAGCAATAAAGTCTTACTTAGTCATATGGACCTCAGCAATGTTCTCATTCCATGTCCCAATATGTTTGCCAGCTTGGATAAATATTAGGTCGCCATCTTCGAGTTTAAAATCCTTTGACAAAACCGCATGAAAGTAGATTGTGAGCCTGTCCTTCGCAGCAACTGTCATGTTTTCATTGTTTATTCTAAAAATGTAAAAAGAAAAAATGTTAATAAAATATTGACGGAGAGGATTCTTTTTTTTTTTTTTCTTCTAATAATTATACATTTTTTTATTACTACGATTCCTCTCTGGTTCACCTTTTAGGAGGAGGTTCAACGCGGTCCTCAGATTCTTGATTGTCCCCGGTGTTTTCGACATCATCCGGTTTTTCTTGTACGTCTCCTCCCCCAGCAGCTGACTGCTGATTCCTCGCAACTCCAACCTTAGCCTCTGCATCCACGCTCGAACCAGCCTGTAGAAGATACACAATTATGGAGTTAGTAGCATGCACTCAATATTCAAACACTTATTTTCACAATCCTGTTGCTTTTTAACGCTGGTTACTACATTTAAGTCTTTTAACTGTCAATCTGCTTACCTTCTTTTCCGCGGCCGGGCCTTGTTTACCAGTTGGTTTTTGCTTTCCTTTTTGGTCTTGTTGACCAACTTTCACCTGCTTCTTGTATTGATGAGTATCATTCGCATTTTCATCCATGGATGCTTTCTGATCCCCTTTATTATCATTCTTTTTGGTGTTATCTTTCTTGGTCTTCTCCCCAAGGTTCTTCTGATTGGTGGATTTTGTCCCTTTACCTTCTTGGGGTTTCGTATCCTCGCCCGAATTGGTGGAAGAAATTGAGTCTACCTGAGCTGACTTAGATGACCCAACTTCACCCGACTTGGATGCCTCATCCTGAACAGACATAGGTGCCTCAGCCTGAGCTAGCTTGGATGACTGATCCTCAACAGACTTAGAGGATTCATCCTGAACAGGCTTGGATGACTTAATCCTAAAAATGTAAAAAGACAAAATGTTAATGAAATAATGAATATTTTTTCAATCTTCTAATAATTATACATTTTTCTACTACTAAGATTCTACTCTGGTTCACCTTTTTGGAGGAAGTTCAACGTCCTCCGCAGATTCTGGATTTTCCCCGTTCCTTTCGATATCATCAGGGTTTTCTTGTGCCTCATCCTGAGCTGACTTGGATGACTCATCCTGAGCTGACTTGGATGCCTCATCCGGAATAGACTTGGATGACTCAGCTTGAACTGACTTGGATGACTCAGCCTGAACTGACTTGGATGACTCATCCTGAACTGACTTGGATGACTCATCCTGAACTGACTGGTTTTCCTCAGCCTGAGTAGTTTTTGGTACAGTTCTGCCCTCAGGTAGTTTTGTACCGTAAGCTTTCAATGAATTAGACTGGCTCTCTGTCGAGGAATTGGCATCAATGAGTGGGCCTGGAATATCATCCACTTCGTTGGCATTACAATCTCTTTGAGAAGATTCTTCCTGTATATTTGGCAGGTTGTTATCCAACAGGTCTGAGGCCAAAGATTCTTCGTTTAATGACATAGGTTCATCATTCTTCTTTCTGGCCCTTTTCTTCTTCTTTTTCTATCAAGAACAGCATGTAACATAACTTTAGCATGCATACACTCACAATAACACATATGGGACTATATATATGTATATATATATATATATACATATATAAATATTAGTGCTGTCAGCATTATTAACGGCGTTAACGCAAACGCGTTTTTTTCTTTGGCTCAAAACAAAGAAGCATTAGCCTGACTGCTATGTTCAAGGCAGTATGTTTGTATGTTCATCGTTTAATTGCACTATAGGCATTTTTTTTTATCGTCCTGTTTGATCAGTGTATGCCAATGTTGTTATCAATAAAAAAACATTTGCACAAGGCAAGCCGTTGCACTTCTCCATGTTGATAAGAGCATTAAAATTAGAAAAATTAATGGAACAAAGAAATCAAGGGATATTTAGCATAGAACACTTTTTATCGTGAGTTAACTATGACATTAATGCGATTAAATATTTTAATCGCTTGACAGCACTAATATATATATATATATATATATACACACACATTACACACACACTAGGTAATGATTCCTTGTAAACTGTAAATCATTCATATTCTTCACATCAGAGCCTAATTTAATCCATAAATATATACAGCGCACTTTGTTGTTTCACACAAATGATTATTATAGCTGCACAAAGTGCTTACGCTGTGTACATGTGACCTGGAGAACCCTGGACTTGACGGCTTAGAGATAATTTCTAGCTGAAACAAGCTACATTTTGCTCAAGGAATATTGCTCTTTAATGAAGCCAGAACATTTCTTACATGATTACTCAATGGAATAATCTGTAGCATATTAAAGGTCCCATGGCATGAAAATCTCACTTTATGACGTTTTCTAACATAAATATGAGTTCCCCTAGCCTGCCTGTAAAACTAGCAATAGGTGGTCTGCTCGCCTTTGAAAAAACGGAGGCTGAAGCACGCCGATTTGGAATGTGGTCCCATATGTCGTCATAAAGGATCTAAGCTCCTCCCCTTTCTCTGCCTTGCCCGCCCAGAGAATTTGGCCCGCCAATGAGACCCGACGGTGCGAGCGCCACATGTGCGTGTGTGTGTGATTACACACACTGTAACGCAAGTTTTTGCTGTTGGTGTTATGGGGCATAAAACGTTGGTTCTTTGACGTCTCTTGTATTTCCACAACGAGACTGTAGTTGGGGTTATCTCAGCCATGGGTGAGAAGGAATTGGGGGAAAGGAACTTTGGCTTTGACTCCCTGAAGTACATGAAGTGCGACATGCTGCCTGCCGCCGGTTGCCGCCAGCCACACCGCCACCCACCTCCTTGACCCGCCTCTCTCCTCCTCATTTGCATTAAAGCTACAGATATCGAAACGTCGCATTTGGGGAAAGCTCAATGTGTGACTGGCTCGTAGTGGCTGTAATTCTGCACCATGGCTGAATTTCAAATACTGTGTTTGGGGCCTACTAATATCTACCGTAATTTTCGGACTATAAGCCACGCCTTTTTTCCCCTTTTTTCGATTCTTATCGAAAAATATATAACAGTGCGGCGAATCTATGGATTTTTACAGCTAACGGCCACTAGGGGACCTCCTAAATCTATGGACTTTACAGGTTACAGTCCACCAACTTTAACTCTATGGGCTCTACGACCGGTCCGCGCCTCCCCACCTTTAAGCGGCGGGCTCCAGTGCGGCTGATATATGTACACATCATTCAATTCAGCTGCTGCGGCTTATACTCCGGTGCGCCTTATAGTACGGAAAATACGGTATATTAAAGCAACCATAAAGTAGCATGTCATGAGACCTTTAAAAATCATTAACTGCAGCCCTAATATATACACAGGACTATTTCAGACCATTACCAGACCATACATGGGGACTTTAATGACTACTAAACATAAGAGCGATATGGAATAAATGCAAACTGATAATGCAAATACATATTAAATGAAAAAAACATGTACATACTTGCTTCGTGATGTCCCCAGTGGCGCCTTCCCCCGAACAGACGAGCTGTTGGGGGGAGTCATTAGACTCACAGCCATCCAAGGGCAGAGAAGGCTCTGGTTCCGAGGTATTTGAGAGAGAATCCCCCTCTGCATCTTGAGTCAAAAATGCAAAAGTGCCGAATTGTCAGTCTTACTGTATGTTAAAATCTGTGAGATAGATAGATAGATAGATAGATAGATAGATAGATAGATAGATAGATAGATAGATAGATAGATAGATAGATAGATAGATAGATAGATAGATAGATAGATAGATAGATAGATAGACAAGTGAATCGTAAATAGTTTACTAACCATTTGTCTGGTTCACAGGTTGGGTAGTGAGGCAATGTCCACACTTACTGCAGAAATTTGCAGTATTTTTAACAAACTTTTTACATCTGGAACACTTCATCTTCGCATGTTAATTGCCTCTGTTGCGTGAGAACAGAGCAGAATGATTCACTTTACATTCTTAAAAAAATGAAACCTTTGCCAACCCAACATGGGTAACTTGGCATCCAGTCATGTAGAGCACAACAGAGACTAAATATATTTGCAACTATATTATGTCTAAATTCTTTATAGATATGCCTAGTTTATGTATTTCACTGCAGTCAAATCAGTAGCAGGTATGTTTTCAAGGCAACAACTTTAACCCAGGAAATAAGATTCACACAGTGGACGAGGTCACTCCACTCAACGAATAATGTATATTGTCTTATCCCATCGACATCTCCTTGTATCCAACACCAAATCTATACTTAGTATCTATAGGTAATAATATCCACACCTGCAAACCAGTGACGTCGCATCGCGTGCCTCGATACACTTCCTCTTTCGATTTCTCTTGCTAGGCGTCAACAAAAGTTTACTTTAATGCTTCTTAGTAGCCTGTGTATTAACCCAGTAAGGAAGCTATTCCCCTTATGAGCCCACTCGAGTAGAACAAATATTGAGCTTCTTCCTCGTCACAATCTAAAGCAGGCTGTATGCTCGGCTGTCTGCTTAGCTTTGCTAGCCCGATATGACATAACAGCTTGTAGCTTCTTCCCTACTGCGCTTAGTTAGGAAGGTTATGCACATTAATACACAACTAGAGGACTGTACACTTCGCAATTGCTGTGCTAGGGGCCTAATGAAACGTTTAGGCCTACATACATCTCATGTAATATGAACTCCTGTGCTCAACGAATGACACCACAGTCGCCTACCGATGAGGCGTCTCGACGGGGCGCCGCGGGGGCACGCGGGGGCACGCGGACGACACTCTGGGGTTCGGATGAGTTGGATGTCAGCTCGTCGTCTCGATCATCAGGCTGTGAGGAGCTACAACGTCTCCCCCAGCCCCCCCCCCTCCTCCGACAGTTAATGCAGTGGTCCTTTTCAGGAGTTCAGGAGTACGTCTTGTCCACAGTCGCCACTCGCCTCTGTTTAACCTACAAGTAGTAGAGGAGAATTGGTAGAGGAGTTTTAAGTTTCGGTTTATTATGAATGGGCGTTAACCAAAGCGAGAAAACAACTGCAGTCGGACCTTCCTGGAAATGAAAGCGGGGACGGAGACGAGATGATGTCTATAATATGTGCACCCCCATGACAACTGTTCAGAAGAAAAGTGATGCAATATATTCGCGGAAAAACATTGTGTTCAGTTTTGTATTATTTCAAGCAGTTTATACAATTGTGAGACAATTAAACATTACTTTTGGTTCGAATATAGCAAATCGTATTAACAGGTTGTATTAAAGTTGTGTAACTTATGATCATTGATTTCTTCTAGGGAAATAATGCAAAATAGGCCCATTAGTCTTTAATAGTTTAGATACATATAGGAAATGGAAAACAATTGTCGTCTTACAAGTACACTTACTGAGTTTCTTCTATATACCAAATAAAATAAAGTTCACCTTATTTTTCAAATCTGCAGTGAAAAAACACAAAACATATCCAATCATTATAGCATATCGTAGGCCTATGAACGTTTGTAAACGTTTGATGTACCTGTAATACTCCTATAATTTCACTAGAGGCCACTAGTACACTAAATGTTTAAACATTTCAACCCCCTCTCCAGAAAATGAGCTGCTTCAACATTTGAATCAGAAACTGAGAACAATTGGTTTTCAATCTACATTTAATCTTATTCTGTGATAGGCCTACTGCTATCATTTCACCTAAGGTCATTTATAGAAAAAAGCAAACATAGTCCCACATAAAAAAACGAATCAAAATTATTCAAGAATTAGCTGAATATTATAATATCATAATATGATCATAATATCATAGAATAACCTATGTATTTTTATATTAGTTTGGTTTAGATCAATGCTTCAGTGTTTTTTCAAAGTGCGGGGTTGATTGCCCTTCGTGGCTGGTTGGTGTGTTTGTATAGTGCATTGCCCTCTTATACAATATGCTGGTCATTTTATCCACTCAGTGCAATACCCAGCTGCTGCCATGCCAAGACAGCACACAACATTTTTACACTGTGATAGGATGCAAACGATGTTTTTTCCGCCATTGGTGGAAGATTGATAACCTTTTGTGAATTTTCACAAATTATTTAGAATATGTCTGAATTGAATTGTGACCACACCACGTGCGGCAGGCATTTCACTCACACTACACTTTAAGACAAAGGACAGGCCAATTCAAGTTTTATCAGAACCAGTGACCGATTAGTGGGAATAATGAAATAACTTGGTATATGCTAGATCGTTGATGTTAGTGTTGGTGAAGTCAATGACACACCATTAATTAGTCAAACCGGATTATGCAGAAGAGAAACACACACACGCACGTACGTACGCACGCACACTCACACGCACACGCGCGCTCCCCTCCCAATCTACAATCCGAACAAAATAGGCCTAATGCATCATGATCATCCTCATCTTTCTGGCAGACAGTCCTAAAAAACCCGAGGGATTCAGTTTGTAAAAAAAAAAAAAAAAGGAGATGCATCCACAGAGGAAGTCCCGCAGGAGGCGAGATGAATCACCCCGGTTTTTTTTTGTGAGGACGAAATAAATATGAAGGCAATCACGGGCTCCCTATAAGAAGTCATCCACCACCACAAGTCACAACGAGGAGCCCTGCACTCATACGAACATCGATCCACTCGATATGAACATCAAGGTGGTTTATGGCATCATGGTCGTCTCCATGCTGGTGTCTCGCAGTCCGTCGTACGCGTGGTACAAACAGGTGTCCGGTCCGAGCTACTACTCGGTGGGCCGGGCGTCGGGCTTGCTGTCCGGAATCCTGAGGTCCCCTTACATAAGGAGAGCCGAGCCTGAACTGTCCGACAGCGCAGAGACGACGGAAAACGCGGTACTCTCTGAATCCAGTCGTCAGAACTTTATCCTCAAGTCCATGGTAAGCTTTCGCTTTTTAATCCGGCATGAGAGGTGGCTGTACAGAGGGAGCTGAGAATTCAGCCCCCCTCGTGGGCGACACTGAAGTCGGGGTCTCCCCAATGTATGAATGTTTAATGCCTGTACGATTATAAAATTTGCGGTAAAAGTTATGAGCAGTAGGTTGGGTGAGCAGATGGGTTTCGTGAAACGTCGTTGTGATCCGTTAATGTGTGCGCTTTCTCTCCCATCAGCCTGTCTGCATCAAAGAGGTCACGCCAAACCTGAAAAACTGCGAACTCTACGAGAAGGTCAAGGGGATTTTCAAGTGCAAGGCGGAGGTGTACCTTTCTCTGGATTCCTTGGATTGTATGGAGGACTAGTGGTTTCGTCCGGAAAACATCCATGGTGGCCTGTGGGTGCATGGTGCCTCACAATCTTTAACTCATCACCTCCACGCTGTACAAGTTAGGCCTACCTACTGTATGGCTCAACATTTCACAATAACCATTTGGCTTAATTTTTGTATGAAATGTATACCATTGTAAATATGTTATCCAAGTTTACCAAATAAATCATATTGCATAAAAACCTGCCTCTTTTGAAGTGTTTATCCTATAGCACAGGCTACATTGTGACTCGATGGCAAGTGATCAACCGTTAAATATGAACACATTTAACCCAATCTGAATAGACTGGCTTCAATTTGACAAATTAAACAGCACAAAAACCCCTATATTTATATTCTTAAGTAAACGTATGTAGGCAAGGTTGAGAAAGTGTTATGGTCCCTCAGTCAGGGTTCATACACATTTTGACCAATAGATTTCCATGACTTTTCAATGACTTTTCCATGACTAAACATTTTGAGAAACTTCTGGTGTGTGCATTAAAAAGTGATCAAATGTAGTATTTAAACTAACAATGAGAAATCCAAACCATTGATGTTTGCTTCCTTTGGCATGGCTCGTTAATGCCGCCTCTCCCATGTTTGAAATGTGAAATGCTTTGCCACCACAGAAACCCACAATTTTGCTCATCCCAGGTAAATGAATGACATGAAAATATGAATAGAAAAAAATTTCCATGACTTCTCCAAAACATTTGGGATTTAATTTTTTTCAAGCACTTTTCCAGGCCTGGAAATAGCCATTTTAAAATTCCATGACTTTTCCAGGTTTTTCATGACCGTATGAACCCTGCTCAGTGCATCTGGTTTAAAAAAAAAAAACTACAATAAAGCAAACGACGGATTTGGTGACCCTTGGTCATACAAATCTGTAATTTGCTTCAACGCTGTGCAGTCAAATTGATCACAAATGTTTTCCTGATTGACATAAAAAATACATAAAAAGCCCTTCCCCACCTTGAGTTTATAAAGCGGGATTACTACTACTTTACTAGGAGTGACCCCACACCTAATTGGCCAAATGGGGCTATTGATTAGCCGGACCAATCACAAACATGGTCCTACTTTTACCGGTCCAACACCCATCACAAACTGGCTTATTATTAATCAACCCGTCACTCGGTACATGAAGTTTAGGCTATCAGGGCAAGGGAAGATAAGGTAACGGTGTTGGAACTAAAATTTAAAAAGTTCTCCGTCTCCTCCCTGGCTGATCTGACACATTTTGAACCCAGATAAGGGGTCCCGCTTTGTTTGTGGGCTTCATTGTATGCTGAATGAAACCATGAGGACTCTCGGCTGGACCCAGACCTTGCATACTCCAACTTACTGATCATTGTTCCTTTTTCTAATGCTTTTCATTTCATCCTTATCAATCATGACAACAGCCCACAGCCAGACTTAAATACATATTTTATTAAAATGAATTAAAATGTTTACACTAAAACATCGGCCGTGGACTGAACAATCACCAAAACCGACAGCGACATAAAACAACAAACGTCCACGTTGAAACAAAACGTTGATCGACCGGTGCTGGACTGAACCGATCAAATAAAAAGCGATCCCTCCACCCCCCAGCCCGGCTCAGAGGCCTCTAGAGCAGAGGGTCGGCGGCCAAGCTGCCCTTGATGATCTGATCCACGGCCACCTGGAAGACCACCTGTATGTTGGCCGTGTCCGTGGCCGTGGTGAAGTGGTGGAAGACCGGCGCGCCGCGCCTGTCGCTGCACGCTACGAACATGGCGGCGACGTGGAGGGCCGCGGCGTCCACGTCCCGGTCTGCTCCTGGGAGGGCGGGAAGGAATACGCGGGGAGGAAGGTCGGGGATTTGGTTCGTGGAAAATTGTGTCATCTTTCGACCTCAAAACTACAGCAACTCAATGAATAAATCATGTTTGAAAGTGTGACCTTGCTTGGGTAATGCTGTGTGGAAGGCTGAGGACATGCACAACCACAATGTCATAAGGAAGGGCGAGCGCACCAAGCGAGAGAGATTCTCAGGAGGAAGACAGTGTATGGAACGGGGGGGGGGGGGGGGGGGGGAGTGATTGTCTCCAGACGTATGGATACAAGCAGAACCCCTTGTGGAATTCAGGGTCGTCAATAAGATGATGCTCCTCACAGGTTTTTCTTGAGGAAGGGAACATTCAGGACATCTATATTGCATCCCATTGCATATCATTAAAGCGGACCTACTATGCTTTTCGACTTTTATGACCTATAAACGTTGTTATAATGATTGATAGTCATGTTTAACCACACACAAAAAACGCTGTAGATTTTCGGGAAACTCTTCCTCTCATGTGGGCGCTTTCAGCATTCTCTTTCAACGCTCCGTTTCGTCCTTCTCCGCCCCCTCGCGCCAACCCAACTCCGTTGTGATTGGTTACCTTCCTTGAAGCGCGCGCGCGGGCAGATTTGACCAGGCATAAGGGGGCGCGGCAGGAGTGCCTCTACGTAGATGATTTCCCGGAAATGTGAACAAGTGAATCGCAAACGTTGTCCCGAGTGTTTAGCGCTCTGCACAGCCACCCCCAGACTGTCAGCAGGGAACACGTCGAAATGCATGTACGTCATTATTTGACACTTTAGTATGGTTAAACATGACTATCAATCATTATAACAACGTTTATAGGTCATAAAAGTCAAAAAAGCATAATAGGCCCCCTTTAACATTACAAAGTGTTCATAGTATGACACAATACACAGTATTCTTTCACAGTATTGCGGATAGGCTCTGCATTCAGTTCCCCCCGTGGTGTCCCACTCCTAGCTACCATTTTGAACCCAGAGGGCTGCTACATGAATAAGGCCTATAGAGCTATTCCAGAGAAGGAATAACTAATGTTTACTTCATAAAGTTAACGACGGCTCTGGTCCATCTATTAAACACAAACAAACCCAATGCCGGAATAAACTTGTGTTTTGCCTGCAATGCAAGTTGCCCTAAACCTAAATCACCTTTGTTGATTTGTCAAATACGATGTCTACATAGTCATGTTAGGTCACAAGTATTGTAGATTCAAATTCCCTGCCTAAAAAATAAAACATGTAGCAATGTAGAAACAAGCATACTTTATACCCAATACATTAATGACATACCTTGATAACTGGGGAGGTAAAATCTCAAGTGTCTTCCAGAGTACAAGATCTTCTCCCGAAAGAGATCCGTTTTGTTCATGAACAGAATCTGTAGGAAATAAAATGCAAGTCACCAAATTGACCCTGGATGCTCCCCAAAAGGGGCACCCAGTGCCTCTGAAGGCCTCTTCAGAGTCGAGGGATTTGAAAAGGGCACGGATGAGTGGTGCCGGCGACGGCCAAACCACAGCAAGGCCAGCGTTAGATACTCCACATGGACAAGAGCCGGCCCCATAAACCTCTCACCCACTCATCTGACCGGCTGGGTCCCCCTCACAAACTACACAAGAGGGTTGACACCAATTCTTAACGTTGTTCCCGAGGCCCGAGTCTCCCATTACACCGTTGGATCCCCACACCACACAATGAACGACCTGCACCCCTGATCTGGGAAACATCCCCCCACAGCCTTGTTCCTGCTGGTTAGGTAGACCACTGGTGCTTCCAGATGACCACAGGGCGCAGCACAGTGGCTGTCCGAAGGCGAGTGGGCAGGGACTTACCATTGTAGTGTTTCGAAACATGACATTGTCGCAGACTGCGGTGAAAAGTTCAAGGCTCTCCGTGAGTCGACTCTGATGGAGATGAACAATGTTAAAAAACAAGGTACCAAAACAGTTAAAGCAAAGCATCAAGACTGACACACACACACACACACACTCCCAAATTCCCAATTTCTAACCAACACCCTAGGATGTGGACAACGACACCCCCTCCATACCACCGAGGGGTCTTCCATCAGGGTCATGTCGTAGCCGCTCAGCGTGATCACAAACAGTAGGACCTGGACCGAGTCGAAGCAGCTGAGCCACTTGGTCCTGCAGCTCCGCTGGGCCCCGACATCGTACATCCTGGGAGGCCGAGAGTACAGGCGTCAGTCGGGAGGAGTTCACCGAGGACGGGGACACGTCCATGTGAAGGACCATAAAAAGAAAAATAAGGTACAGCTCTAGGGATGAAAGGCCTTCTGAATGTCAGCCTCCTCTCTGCAGTTCTCTTCTCACACTAAAGCCTTTTACCCCCTTTCCCTCTAGCGCTACAATCATTCAAAGACCACATTGTATAAATATAAAATAGGTTCAATTTAGGTGGCCCAGAAAATTATTTCTCTATTGCAAGGCTGTGGAGTGTTATATTTGTTTCGTTTTTTCCGGTACAATTCTTTCGAGCACCAGTTACAAGCCAACATTGGCCTGACTTAAATGCATGAAGTGTATCATGGTTTAAAATTGCAATATGAATACATTCAAAAATGTGTACAATTTTGACACGAAAGAAATGTATGTATAAGTAAATAAAAGGGGGTGCTTCAACACTCCAAGTGCAGCAGTGGGTCTGGCTGACACAGGAAATGGGAGCCACTTGGAACAGATTGCCTCCAGCTGCTAGATCGAGACGGCCGTGTCAAACGTTTACGACAATTTGGCCAAACTAGGAAATCATCTTTAACCATGGGCTTTGATGACTATACTTCACTCAACAACCCAAAAAATGCTCACAAAAACAAATCATAATATATATAGAGGATAGTGGCGGTATTGTTTAAATCTGCTTTCATTGATTTAGTTTTCAGGATAAAAGTGCAAAACATATCTATTTATTCTTTCGATTCACAATCCGGCCACGTTTCTGCATCAATCCGAGAAGCAAAAACCTACAGAATTTTTTTCACATGCAGGATCTGATATTTATACCCATGCTGCCCCTATGCTTTCATGTAAAGCAAACGTGTGAGAGGCGCAACTGAATGAAATGCGAGGATAGTCTCCCCTGAATTCAAAGCTGCGAATGTTCCTCCATGGATGATAAAAGGTTTCAGGGGTCAGATGATGCGTCTGTTGCTCTCTGCGTATACGTTCCCTGGTGGAAGAACACCATCAATATTTCAGAGGTGTGATTCACTGCCCCTGGGGATCAGACTGAGCATCAAGTCCCATGACCATGGGGACCGAGAAGCCCACGCCAGCAAGGCCCGTGGGAGAGGGAACATTGCAGAGCATGTGCCATTCAAAACTCCCCGAGGAAAATAAGCATATTAAGTAAACAGTAGGTAGATAAATAAACAAACTATATTCCTGTTCAACCATTTTTCAGTATCTCCATCGCACACAAAATAAATTGATTTGCTTATTTTTATTATATTGTTTGATGAATTTTATTTACCGACATGATTCTCGCAATTTTGGGGTTGTATCTTCAGGGTTGAATGCAGTTAATTTGAGTCGCTATGGATAAAACAAGATATCAGGCTTAACAGCTGTTTTGTTGGAAGAACTATTTTGCATTTGATTGAATTCGTTAATTCACTAATTTTATATGTCAATACATTGACATTTATTTTCTTTAAAGCATCGTAAATACATTTTGAATCCAAATATGGATTCAATTAGTTAGTTATTGAAGCAAGAATTACTTGAATTGGGTCAGAATTCCCAACGACAATGTATAACACAAGGCCACAATAAGACTGCATCTTACCGAAAGATAATATTGTTGACTGTGAATTGTGTCTCGATGATTCCACACGACCGTACCCTCACTCTAAGGACGTCCCGCTCAGTCGGAATGTAGTTGGGAGCAACGATCCGACTCATGTCCTCAAAGAAACTGGAATACAGCAAGAACACAACAGATGACCATCACACACACCCCCACACAAACCGTTAGCAATTCAGCAAAAAAAAAGACCTCTGAAGCCAGGATAAGATAATTGAACACGGGGTACAAAAAGGACAACTTACTTCAAGCATCACATGAAACCGCCAGTCTGCAACATGGTCCCTTCCAAGTTAATATAGCAAACCGTTGAGCCCTCAATATCTTCATGCGTTTACTAAATACACTTTTGCTAAAAACATCCAATTCAGCCAATAGCTCAACCACCTGCAGGTGCAGTTTATACCTCCATTAAAATCGAAAACTGCCGAAATGCCCAAAATTGCGTCACTTCTAAAAAAAAACGACCCCTCTTATAGAAAGTGCTCTGAAATAGCAGCCCATCCCACATGATGATGATGATAATGATGACCCTGACGTGTCTATGGGCAGGAGCCAAGCACTGTGTTCCAGGCACTGTGTTACCGTGTAATCAAAGACCCAGTCAGGCTAGTGACCAAAAACAAGAAGATATTTTCCCATTTTTCTACATCATGCAAGTAAAAGGAGAAGGCTGTATTTTGATGGTTAAAAATGTGATTGGGCCTTATTATCACCGTCACAGTGATCCTCATCTCTACACAGAGATTTCCAACTTGGCTCCCCCAAGGCAAGCACACAAATACGTATGTATGGGGGTTCAAACGTTCAAATGTACTCCTCTCTATGTAACATGAGCACTGAACATATAAAGAACATAAATCATACAGAGCTGTACTGATATCAGCGATTTAAGAATCAGAGTGATAAACATAGCTGCTTAAGTTACAAAAAACAACCGCACAGTCCGTCTGTAGAGAAACAAGCAGGGTTGTTTAGAGTGTGTTCTTCTACCTTTCCTCCAATCTTTCCAGATATCCACAAACGACAGAATTGGAATAAATCAAGCTCAACCTTTCCTAAACGGTGCATTACACACACACACACACACACACACACACACACCCCCCCCACCCACCCCCCCACACCCCCCCCCCCCTTAACCAGTCCAATCTCAGGTCCCTGTGGTGGTGGACCTGCGGCGCCGAGGCGAGCTCCGTACTCACTAGACAGCCGAGTCGTTGAGGTGGAACTCGTGGCCCCGGGCCGTGGCCGCCCGCACCCCCTGGTCCGCCCACAGGGAGCAGAAGGCGTGGCCCAGGAAGGGGACCAGCGCCTGGTCCTCCCCCACACACTGAGCACAGGACAGCAGGGTTCGCGCGTGCACCTGGCAACACAAGCAACTCCTTAACAAGTTAACCTTAAAAAGGTGGCGTATTATTCCACCGGGTACGAGTGGGATTAGCCATTAGAAGCCGTTTGGAAATAAGGCCTCTTCTGACATCAAAAGTGTCCACCTAGATGTGTGCTGGACAGAGCAGTCTGCCAGCCTACCCAGTGGACTGGAGCAAATGTTGCTCGACTATCCGTCACACACCTAGGTGGGCAGGCCCACTACACACCTGGTGGTAAAATGTGTCACCTTTAACAAGTTAACCTTAACCGTTAAGCTAACAATTATTAGTGCATGGCACTTGTTTCTCTGAACATCCTTACTGTATCGAAAGCGATATATTGTTTCTCTTTCTGACAAATGTCCTTATTGTAAGTCGCTTTGGATAAAAGCGTCTGTTAAATACCCTAAACGTAAAATGTAAATGTAAGGCTTTCGCTGCGCAAAGTCAGTCGGTTCGTTAGAATGCAATGCATATCAGACAATCAGTTACATTTCTGTCCAATTGTGGAATTCATATTTGATTTGAGATTCAATTCAATTGTATTTGTATAGCCCTTCAACACAGGTAAAGTCTCAAAGGGCTTAACAGGCCATACATTTATGACACCCCCCTGACCATCGCCGCCCCGAGGGCAAGAAAAATACTCCCTTTATAAGTATTTATTGTCCTGTCAAAAGCCAGAATTGGCAGTTCACCTTCTTCTTCTACTGTCTGCAAAAAGGCTTGACACAGCCCACGCTTGGAGATTACTCCCACGTGGTGAAAGGGCGTGGTGGCGCTCAGGGAGGGTTGAATGAACCGAAGGTGCCGTCACCCTGCGTGCTCTCTCACCTTGTTGTTCTTGTTGGAGAGGTTGATCCTAAGCATGCCCATGCCTTGGAGAACAAACTTCATGGAGGTCAGAAGGTTGTCCAGAATGGCTGGCTGGAGAGAACGAGACAACACCGGTCCGTTATCCCTCACCAACGCACTGACGGCACCGGTTGCTGCGTTTTTAAGTCCTGATGGATCTATTTATTTACGGCACACTGCGATAATGAAACAACGTCCGCAGAAGCTTCCAGACAACATGTTATAGCAGTAAGTAACTCTTTATGGAGCCCGGGATATTTACCAATCGGTGATGGGCCTAACAAAAAACTAAATGAGGCTATAATGTGTATAAATAACAAGCAGCAACTTTTCTCTTTTATCATAATGATGCTATTATTGCGATAAGAGAAAAGTTCCTGTACAGAGGGCATTGTTACAACTGATTGTGTCAATAACCATCATCGCCCTAGATAAATGTTAACATTAGGTTTCATTATACGCGTTTCGATGAATTCTATAGAATGTCAGCTGCATTTTAAAATTAGCACATGGGTAGGCTACTTAGTTATCATGGTTTTATAGCAGACCTCGAGAATAAGAAAGCATCAAACCAGTCAGATAAAGTGGAAATTTGCTAAATAATCCACCATCAACGACTCACTTTAGGAAGGGATACTGAGGAAAGCTACCTTGAAACTAATGAGCTCCTGTTTGGTGAAGCCACAGCTGTGGATGAGTTTCATCTGTTTGACGAGCGTACTTTTTCCGCTTTCAGCAGGACCTGCAAGAAGAACATTTGACTACTCCAGCAGCACGCTGGAGAAAAAATTAATAATAATCTTTGCTGCCTGCCAACACTCACCGAGCAGGAGGATTTTGACAACATTGGTCTCCCGTTTGGCCTGTTCATCACTAAGATCTTGCTCTATTTTAGAGCTGTGGCCTCGAGCCTTCTTGTCTTCCTCAGAGACAACCTGATGAAGGCACAGTCCCATGCAAATCTGCAGAACGAGGGGATTTTACTTTGACTAGAGTGGTTCTGACGGTAAACTGATCGACATTTCATAACAAAGCAGCAATATCAATGAAGTAAGCAATCGAAACACTTTGAGGCCTCACTCAAAGCGCAAGGGGGGGGGTATAACTTGCAACGCATAACATGAACCAAAGACTGCTACCTTCAGCGGACCGGGCAGCATTTGGAGGCAGCAAAACATATCACTTTTTTTTTTTAGCACGGTTCGTAGTGCCCTCAAAACCCCGGAGAAATCCGCAGAGAATTGTTTTGACAACGATGGAAACGAGCAGACGAAGTGACGCCCAGGAACGGAATCGAGGAGACTGAATTTGCTGATTGAGAGCACGTGGGCACAAACTGGCCTTATTGACGATTCACGAACGCAATTAGCGGCGCGCGCAGCTCATTAGGTTTCACTGTAATTTAACTACGTTATCATTTTATACACTTAGTCATTTTAATATGTGTAAGTCATACCAGTACTTTATATTCTCCCTTGTGCCCCGGCCCCTGCCGTGGTCGTATATGAGAACTAACCCATAAGGGCAGACCAGTCGGTATATGGATATGGAAGCCTGCACCCCATCCATGGTGGCTTCCGTCCTTCGGAGGAGACAGAAAACCGAGGTCCTGACTCACTGAGGTCATAAAAGATCCCGGGGGACTTATTGCAAAGAGTAGGGGTTGCCCCGGTCTCCTGGCCCAACCAGGCTCATTAAATCTGGCCCCCTAATCATCCTTCTGTATGGCTGACTCATTAATTCCCTCACTCTCCACCACAAGCTGGTGTGTGGTGAGCGTTCTGGCGCAGATTGGCTGCCGTGCATCACCCAAGTGGGTGCTACACACTGGTGGTGGTTAGTGAGGTCCCCCCTTCACTGTAAAGCGTCTTTGATTGTCTAGAAAAGCGCTATATAAATTCAATCTATTATTATTAATATTATTATTATTATTATTATTCTACCTCTGCCTCTCCCTAGTGGTGAGGCAGCAGAGGAACAAGAGAGAATGACAGCATATTTGCATAATGTGTTCAATTATCCCATCTTGGACCATTTTGTGTTCTGCGTAGCCTGTTTTCAATCTTGTGTGCGCCTTCCTTATTATATAATTGTAAACCAATCAATTATATGCTTCATGTTGGCACACAGGAGAATTATTTCTTCGAAATCTTTATGAAATCATTATTTGAAAAGTGACCTGACATTGTCTTCCACAATGCTTACCTTCATTATGAGTTGAATATATATATGTATATCTATGACCAAACACATTTTCAACGTTCATAGACATGATGACAAACACTGTTTAGTTTAGATTAAGTGTGTGTTATTATTGTTGTCGTGATATACTGTAGGTCATCTTCAACATTGTGTACAGTATTTGTCATTGAGCATTTCTCCATAACATACATAGTATAGCCTACAATGAGTACATTCCAACTTGAAATACAGTACATAGTTACACTTTGAAACAATCAAAACAATTCAACCAAAGTTAAAGAAAAGGTGGTCAGCAAAATATACACCTTTTAAAAAATATAATATTTCATCCTTTTTGACTTAATTAACTTCTTCCGAACTTGAAAATGACAAGTCTAGATGATGTGTTAAGTCAACAACACAATCATTTGTAACATACTATACTAGACATATTATGTTAAAAGCATTCTGTTAAAACGTAAGTGATAAATACTAGTGTAATCACAGTACAAGGAGTGTTTTTCTTTTCAAATAAAAATAAAGAATGAATTGCACTCAAAAGGCCGGTCGTGCACGTCTCGTGTGCGTTTGCGTAGTTAAAAACAAAACTGCTCTATGTAGAAAATAGAAAAGTCCAGTTCTGAGCAGTTTACAGTCAGTGCATTCTGGAGCTATGTACATGAGGTCCCATGAAGTGGCCCATCAAATAGGTTCTACACTTGCCCGACGAGGCTGTCACTCAACTATTCTGCCCATAACGAAGACCAACAGCAAACAAGGATTTTATATAATTGTAGTAGACTTTTGGAACCCCCTTCATTTCGTGTTTTTAGATACCCTTTAAGATGCGTTCACGTCAAAACCAAAGTGAATGATTAAAAATCCTACTCGCGTTAAACCGTATAGGCCTACTTCTCTCGCATGATTGATTCAGCATCAAGCGAAATTCACAACAAAGTTCAAATATTTAAACTTTAGCAAACATGCGAATGAGGCGAATTTGCGTCGTTCGCAGTGCAACATTTGAGCCATCGGGCAGGAATTTTGCATCTATTCGCGTCTTTGCATTGACTTTGTTTGTACACGCGCCATGCCAAACATTCACTTCGGTTTTGTTGTGAACGCACAGTTGGAGCCTTTACGTCAGAGTAGTTTGATGCAGTGCTCATCTACAGGCCAGTCAGTCGAGCAGCAACGGACCCTTAAAACACACAGAGTTGTCTTTTCATTGGTCCATAATAAACGATTCCGACCTTTGACCCCTTTCTCCGCATACAAAATGCCCGTTGACTGAATCATAATGTTTGAAAGGCAAAACTTGATGAAAAAACACAACTAAAAACAATATGTAAAATATAGACTCTTTTAGACAGATTCATTCTATGATTAGGCCTGACTTCTTAAATCAAATAAGTACATTGTTACGTAATACATGAATGGGTTGATAGGTTAAATGACAGACTTGAATGACATGTAATTGCATATGTAGTAGCAGGTATTAAGACATACAGTAGTACCCCACCCTAACAGGAATGTGTTTGTTGAGGGGGGGATGAATCTATGTTTAATATATTTTTTTTTTGCGTTTAAGTTTTTTCTTCGGGGGGCGGGGGTGGGGGCGGGGCTGTTGAATTAAGACACACCTCTTTTTCTCCAATGGAGTTTTAAAAGTATGCAATTAAAATGCAATGGATTTGCCAGGTTCTCTCTACACACGAACACACACATGATATATATATTCATACCATATATATATATAAATATGTGTTTTATATATATATGTATATATGCATATAGTGTGTGTGTGTGTGTGTGTGTGTGTGTGTGTGTGTGTGTGTGTGTGTGTGTGTGTGTGTGTGTGTGTGTGTGTCTGTTTTAAGGGGTCCTACAACACTGCCTGAGGTCTTTCTTTAGTCGTCTTCTCCTCCTCACGTCTCTTCAGTGCCTGGATCATGGCGATCTCTTTGGCCTCCTTCTTCTGGTTCCTAGCTTCAAATAGCAACCTTGGGGGGGGGGGGGGGGGGGGGAGACAAGAGGTGGGTAAGACCACACATCTAAGCGGGGGTCTCGTCAGTTTTTCTCTCATTGTTTATTTTGAGAGTTTGATCTTCAATTACTATACAAAAGTGATTGATATTTTTGGATCTTGTATTTCTGCCAACACTAATTCCTTGCATGTGTAAACATATAAAACTAAACTACTGCATGCAATACGTCTCTCCTATGGTTCGGATTTCCGGAAGAGAAACTACTTAGCTATTAGCTACAGAGTCCACCTCGACACTGCATAGCCACCCTCCCCCTTCTGGCCACCATTGTACATTGCATTGCATTGCATTGCATTGCATTGCATTGCATTGTATTGCATTGTATTGCATTGTATTGCATTGTATTGTAGTACTTAACTGTGTAGCAACTGCAGTAGCTGCTATCATGGCTGTAACACGGGGAATTGGTTAGCCTAGCGATTGTTGTACTTGCACTTGGTTCTATGAACATCCTTTCTGTACCGACGATATATTGATGCACTTCTTATGACAAATGTACTTATTGCAAGTCGCTTTAGATAAAAGCGTCGGCTAAATGCCCTGAATGTAAATGTAAATGTAAAGCTACTACAATAGCTACTTCGGTTGCCTCAATCAATACCGATACCTTCAATCAATACGTTTCTGAAGTGACCCATTAGGCTGACCACAGCTCCACCTGGCCTAGTGTCCCCTTCCCGCCGCTACGTGCTGTCCTACTGGCCTCCCGTCTGTCCGCCCACCTGTTTTTGATTATCCTCTGCACTATTGCGTCCGTGGTGAGGCTGCTCCCGCTGTCGACCGTCCTCCAGATGCCTTTCCTCCTGGGCTCCTGCACAAGCAGAGAACACACCGAGGGGTTAGCCTTCTGCTCCGTCGACCCCCCCTGGCCGCCTCCACGCAAAAATGAATCAGGAACACGTGACGGAAGAAAGGAATATCTTTCTATATCGGCGGCGGTTATGGTTTTGCGTCGACGCAACGCAAGGGGGTTTACGGACCCGTTACGTCCTTGCGGACCCTCCTTGCGGACCCTCCTTGCGTCCACCGCAAGGGCCTGACGTGCGCCTCCCAAACATGTCACTTGCGTCGGTCGGACGCAGCAGCGAGGGCTGGGATTGGCCCTCCCACTAACACCCGAAGCAGAACCAAAACCGGTCAACGTCTGCGTCGAAGCGTCTGCGTGGTCGTCGCGTTGCGTCGACGTGGGACCCTAACTGAGCCTTAAGCGGGGGTCTTACGGCGTAAGGGTCCATCCCGTCGGTGCAGGGGTAGATGTTTGTTTTGCCGTGACAGACGAGGTCCACCTGGGAAGACAAAGGAGCGAGGGTTGTTGTTGGTGGTGCTCTGCGTGTGTTTTCCTCTGGGCGGAGTTTCGTTTTTGTTCTGTTACATACATGTATTTGTTATTCGATTTACCTTGAAATGATCTAGCAGATCTTTCGTGACCTCAAACGGGGCTCCGATCACCACTTCTGAAACGTACTGCGTGAGGAGCGGAACAAACACAGGCCAACGCGTCAGGGACTGGAACCATTTTTCCAAACCGTCCAAATCTTCTCGTAGATTGCAGAAGAGTGCAGCACTCACCCGACAGGCCAGCACGCTTAGCGTTCTCTCGTGGATATTCATGATGGGGTAGTTCTTCCCTTTGTAGCGGTTTACCTCCTGAAAGAAAACACATTTGTTTTTTAAGTGCATCTACCTAACCTCACTGTAACCATCGTCAGACTCAGGGAGTGTTTCAGTCAAAGCTCTGAGTGAAGCGGTGGAGCTCACCTGGTCAAAGTGCAGCCCCACGATGATGTACGGCCGCTCCGCCAGCCCGTGCACGGCCTCCAGGAAGTCCACGTGCCCGATGTCTGGGAGCAGCCGGGGGTCAAGGGTCACAGCTCGCATCCAGAGCTCGACTCAGACGATGTCGTCACCCTCACACACACACACACACTTAACCGAACCCTGAGTAGCCACTTAACAATTTAGCTTGGAGGGGAAACTCACATTTAACCTTATATAAAGGGAAGAACAACAACAACCCAAATTCATTATAGACTCAAAATCAATTAATTCACGAGTCAGAGGGCCAGAGAGAGAGAGAGAAAGAGAGAGAGAGAGAGAGAGAGAGAGAGAGAGAGAGAGAGAGAGAGAGAGAGAGAGAATGAATCAATGAGGTCACAAGTCAGAGAGCCAGTGGGATTTCAACAATTGAAACAAAACTCTTGTTTTCATTTCATTTAGTTTGGTTCATCGCCATAGTAACTAATCCTTCGGATGCCAAAGATCAAACCGGTGGGGCGTATCTATAGGTGGAGCCTATCTGTCACTGGTTGCCAGGATACGGAAAAGGTCAAAGGCCCCCGCCACGTAGATGATGGTGTCTCCGTTCTGAGGCTCCTGGCCCGAGGCGAACTGGATGATCTTCTGGGACGTCTGCAGGAACTGGGACACGCCCGTCCACGGACTGTGGCCCTTCTGTGAACACACACAACCACCGTGCCGGAGAGAGGGGAGAGGCATGAGCACCGAGGGACAACTTAGAGAACGGCACGCTAGCACCACCCGGTGGCCAGAGAACTGTACTACTGTGATGTGATCACAAATGTCCACCCAGGGACATTTGTTCAATCTGTGTTCACATTAAGTGTAATTCAGGATCCCAGTGGGTTTCAGTGGCATAATAAACCACACTGATAACATCGAAAAGTGATGCTCAATATTAACAATAAAAAACAGACATGCGATACAAATGCAAGCAGCTTGTCACTGTATAAGCTGTGAATAAATAAAAGAGTTGTTATACAGTTGTCTGACTGGCCAGACCTTCGGCTTTGAGATAAAGTAGGCCAACAGTATTGGACTTTGTTTACTAATGCTTGCCATTGAGTCCTTGAATAGCTTTGGCAACCAAGTAACCAAGCTGTGATGATAAAGACCCAGTACTCATTCTAGAGTTGGTATGGAGTTTGTTTTTAAAAGTAAAATATAAGGGTCATGTCAATACATTTAAATAGCTATAGTTACAGCAACACTAATAGTAATAGTAACATCAACTAAAACAAAAACAATAATAATACTTAGAATTCATTTTGGAATATTTAAAGGAAAAATGACACAAACCTTTCCAAAGTTATCTGTGTGCTGCTGGTAGTTGGAGCTGTCCTGTGGAAGAGAGGGCAGAGTGTGAGACAGCAGAGTGTGAGACAGCAGAGTGTGAGACAGCAGAGTGGGAGACAGCAGAGTGGGAGACAGCAGAGAGGGAGACAGCAGAGTGTGAGACAGCAGAGTGGGAGACAGCAGAGTGGGAGACAGCAGAGTGTGAGACAGCAGAGTGGGAGACAGCAGAGAGTGAGACAGCAGAGTGTGAGACAGGGGAGAGTGAGACAGCAGAGAGTGAGACAGCAGAGTGTGAGACAGGGGAGAGTGAGACAGCAGAGTGTGAGACAGCAGAGTGGGAGACAGCAGAGTGGGAGACAGCAGAGTGGGAGACAGCAGAGAGTGAGACAGCAGAGTGGGAGACAGCAGAGAGTGAGACAGCAGAGTGTGAGACAGCAGAGAGTAAGACAGCAGAGTGGGAGACAGCAGAGAGTGAGACAGCAGAGTGGGAGACAGCAGAGTGGGAGACAGCAGAGTGGGAGACAGCAGAGAGTGAGACAGCAGAGTGGGAGACAGCAGAGAGTGAGACAGCAGAGTGTGAGACAGGGGAGAGTGAGACAGCAGAGTGTGAGACAGCAGAGTGGGAGACAGCAGAGTGGGAGACAGCAGAGTGTGAGACTGGGCCTCTGTCTCATCCTGCATCAGGACAGGGGAGTACTGCACACACACACACACACACACACACACACACACACACACACACACACACACACACACACACACACACACACACACACACACACACACACACACACACACACACACACACACACAGGGAGAGAGGCAGACAAAGACAGATAGATAAAGAGATCGAGAGACTGAGACTGAAACTGAGAGACAGAGACAGAGAGGAAGAGAGGCAGACCGAGAGACAGAGAGATAAAGAGAGACTCACTATGTTCCTGTGATGGGCTTTGGTCATGAGCAGCATCCTGCCAACCAGATCTGTGGTCGAGACTCCCTGAGTCCTCTTGCACTCCCTGCCAACGACACAGTGACATCACGACACAGTGACATCACGACACAGTGACATCACGACACAGTGACATCACGACAGTGACATCACGACACAGTGACATCACGACACAGTGACATCACGACACAGTGACATCACGACGCAGTGACACCACCGGCCTCTTGTCTCCCAATACGTCCCAACAGGGTGAATGTGATCGGAGGCACCCACCTGTATCTCCCCGACTTCTTCACCTCCTCATACGTGTCCTTCCCGTCCACCGTCAGCGTTACATCGTCTGCACACAGCAACAGGGTTACAGGTAAGTGGGCCTGTTCCAACAGTAGGGATAGACAGAGAGAGTGGATGCTTCTATGCTTCTAAGTGTGTGTGTGTGTGAGCATTTGTGTTAGTGCATGTGTGTGTGTGCATTCCTGCAGGCAAGTATATGTTTGGGTGAGTATGTGTGTGTGTGTGCATACGAGCACGCGTAGGTGTATGTGTGTGTGTGTGTGTGTGTGCGTGTGTGTACGTATGCGCGTGCGTGTGCGCGTGCACCGTGCGGTACCTCCGTGCACGCAGAAGTCGCAGGTGTGCTGGTCCAGGGTGTCCAGGGTGGTGACGTAGGGCGCCCCCTCCACCACCTCGTCCACCCACTTGATGGCGCGCACCATCTTGTAGCGCTCGTCCTGCGTGAACACCGGGGGGCCCTTGTGCTTCGCTATCTCCGCTGGCAACGGCAAAAACAAACGGAGGGAGGGACAAACACGGGCGATGAGACGCGGGTGTGTACGATGCAGTGAGATGGTTTGGATGGGACTGGGTTCACCAGGGGCGGCCCGCAGCTCAGGAGGCAGAGCGGGTCGGCTGGTGACCGCAAGGTTGCTAGTTCAATCCCCGGCTCGTCCTATAGCTGAGTGTGGAGGTGTCCCCGGGCGAGGCACCTCACCCTCACTGCTCCCGACGAGCTGGCAGTCGCCTTGCATCGCTGACTCTGCAGTCGGTGTGTGAATGTATGGGTGAATGTCAGGCAATATTTTGAAAGCGCTTTTGTTAATGCAGTCTATTTACCATTTACCATTCTGCACGTTGTACGATGCTGCATGAGACACCCTGGAACGAACCGGGACAACCACATGGGAGGCTTGAAATGCTTTAGATGGGACTGTGTATACATGGGGGACGTTGGGCGATGGGATGGTTCTCTGCTCTGATTACCTTACCGTCCGTGTGAACTCCAACGATGAGGTGATCTCCCATGGCCTTGGCCTGACGGAGTTGGTTGGAGTGGCCGTAATGCACCATATCGTAGCTGGAGCAGAAGACAAAAGAATAGATGAAAATCTATTACGAATACATTTACAAGGGAAAGAATATGTGTGGTAATAAGACATCTCTTTATCAGTCCCAGAACCGTGTTATCGGATTAGGCTCCAGAGACAGCTAGCTGCACTAAAATAACCGTAACATTGGATGGAGCCATTGATAAAAAAATATTAACATTTATATCGCATGTAGCGTCCACCAGATAGTGTAGCAAAACTTCTAAAGATAATCGGATGATCATAAATAGGAATAAAAATAGCAACAAAGCGATCTAGTGCAGTACAGTGCTAAAGGCAAGATGGCCATCGGCCTCTGCCTCAATACCTTTTGACACTCACAACAAGCAGGGCAAGAAAGGCTGGAACGTGGAATCAGATACTATAACCAACACCACAAAAATCATCCATCGAAGGGCAGTTGTGACAATAGAGGACCTCAATCAAAACCCGATTCCCCCTGCAGCCGACCGTTGTGTGTTTGGTAAATGGAGGACACAGCGTCCTGGAGCCTGGCTTTGAGGCGCCCCTACCAACACTGAAGACTCCTAGCATTACTCCATTACAGTCCGGAGGGGTGAACAAACATAGGGGTGGTTGAGGGGAGTGTTCAACGACAACTTAACATAAACATTTTTTTATAGTCATCATAACTTATGGCACTCAGTCCTAGTTTAGCCTTTTTTTGTGCCCTGACTGGACAGGACTGAACTTCCCCTTAAAAAATAAAAAATTCTCACAAGCATTGTGTGCACTGGGAGTGATTAACTAGCCGTCCAATTTCGTTCTCCAAGCAAGGATCACTATGCTGATTGCTGATGTTAAAATATTTATTATTATGGTCTGTTAGAAGACACCCAGACAACACCTGAGCTCCTGAGAAGTAGAGCCGGAGAGGCCAGCCGTAGGGAATTACAGAAGTGCACCCTACTAGGTTGTAATAAGTATACAAGAAGAATAGCATACTAAAACTTTACGTTTACAGTTGCTCGTTAAGCAGACAAATTTATCCAGAGGGACCAAAAGCGCAAAACACGTTGAGTAACCAAGTTTCTAAAAATAACAACTGGACTTTTGTACTTCTAATCATTCCGAACAATAAATAAAGAACAAGAGTGCAAGCGCAACCCAAAATGTGATGATGGCACACATTATCATTTCCCCAAGTACACATTTATAATGGCTCCGCCGTTGCCCTGTGACCACCACATCAGCAGATACAGGGGTCGGACCTTACTCCGCCCTGCTCGGATGTTAACTGAAACACTGACCTTTGTCCTGGTGACGGCAGCCTCCAGTCACCAGAAAAGATTAACACCTCACAACAGAGAGCTGTAATTTGGGCTGCGAAAATCATTTCAGCTCTCAAGCACCTCACCTAATTTTGGTGTAAGTACATGATAGTGCTGCAAAACAAATAAATCCCTGTTCCACATTAAACCCTTTCAACGGTTCCCCTGGCTGAGGGACTGGGAAATACACACACGTAGTACACAGTACTATAGCTCTCTAATTCTGGATGGCTGGAAACCGCTTTATAAAAGCGAGTCACCTGCGTGAAGGACTGGAGCAGAGGACACGCTCTACTTCCTGGGACAAGTAACCACGGCGTGTATGTACCGCTGACTTCGCTCTGATGATTTCACCGGGGGGGGGCTTGTGTTGTTGTAAACAACGTGTTCCGTGATGGCCCGTGTCGTGGCAATTTCTCTATTAGATATTGCGTCTGAGACAGATAGAATAGAATAGAAAATAGAATAGAAAGCCTTTTATTGTCATTGCATGAGTCAAGTACAACGACATTTTTAGTAAGCTTTCCCAATTGGTGCATTCGAGAAAATAAATAATATATAAATAGAACAAGAACAACAGTATACCAAATAGAAATGTAAATAATGTAAAATAAATAATAAAGTAAAATAAAGTAAAGTACAATACAGCAGTGGGAGGTTAGGGGGGGGTCAGTCAGTCGGGGGTCAGTGCATGTGTGTGTTCAGGGTGGATACAGCTTTAGGGAAGAAGCTGTCTCTGAACCGTGAAGACCTGGTTCTGATGGACCTATAGCGCCTGCCAGAGGGCATCAGGTCAAACAGGTGAAAGCCAGGGTGAAAAAAAATAAAAATAGGATAGGGTGCTGGTGGGAAAGCCAGATGAGATATTTAGATGCAAAAAAAGCACACAATACTTGTAGGAAATTGCTGGTCACATATATTTGTAATAAAAGTACTAACAAAGATACATCTCAATATGCATCAACAAATAAAAAACAGGCATACAATAATAATAATCTGAGGCCTCAGATGGGAGTTCTCCCTGCGTGTTACTTCATACACTAAAGGTACGCTTAGAGAAAATCCACTGAGTAGCTAAAGTTAGGAGCTTTTATACACTTAGATCGGATCCTTGAGGGCAGTTGGCCCCCAATAAACAAAAAGCCTTTGTTAACCAGATGTTAATCTATTGATTGAAGTTTCTTCAGAGGTTAAGAAGGTGGTTGAGGCTGTTCCTCATCACCCTTTGCTTCTCTACGCTCACCAGGGGGTCAAGTAAAACAGGCCCAAACCAAACTACATACAACACGGAAACGGAATGTGAAACCAGATTACATCACATGAAACACTAAGAATTACATTTTAGACGACCCTGAACGTAACATGTAGATTTTCCATCACACCCGCAGGCTTTAATTAACTGCAGGTGTGTGTGTGTGTGTGTGTGTGTGTGTGTGTGTGTGTGTGTGTGTGTGTGTGTGTGTGTGTGTGTGTGTGTGTGTGTGTGTGTGTGTGTGTGTGTGTGTGTGTGAATAACGGTCCAATGACATTCGTTTACAGTGGCCTCTCTTTGCAGCTCACCCCACCGGTTAATATTCCGGCATCCCAAATATTCCTGGACATTCCATCAAACCACAGCAGGGCAGCCTCGGCTACACCGCAGGGATGGAATCTGACCAGGGAAAGCCGCGGTAATCCCCGGTCTCCGCACTCACGCATTCAACGCGGAGACGCATGCGATGTTATTTCTAGATCGCCTTCCAAAAACAAACCAGGTTTGTACCGAGTTGCTCCGCCGATTATTGGACACGGATAAACATGACACAATAAGGTCCATGCACAAAGGAGGTTGAAATCAATCAAACGGGAGATAAAGTGTGACCCAAATACTAAAAACATTGCATCAAGGGCCATAGGCAAGCGAGTAAAAAATATGCTTTTGGTCTATTTAAAAAAAAAAAACACCAACTGACTCAGCAGATTTTCCGGCAGGACGTTGGGACAGCCAGCAGGCCGTGTTCCCAGAGATCACTGGATCAGTACCACGCAGGGCTTTAGAGGTAAGGAGCAGAATTTTAAAACGCTGTTCTGTAGAAAGGCAGCGAATGTATTGCTGCAGGGACCGCAGTGGTGGGTCTCTCTGTTGAGTTCTGGTTAACAGGCTAGGCTGGCGACAACGTTTGAAATTGTAATGGGTCTGAGACATACCAACGTGGATTGCAGTTGTAGATTCTGGATGAAATAAAAGGCATGGATGATTTTTTTCCAGGTCCAGATTAGTTGGGAAGTGACAGGTTTTTGCAATGGTGGTGAGGTGTTGGATTTGACAAAACTTGAATTGGCAGATGCTTCTGAGTGATCTGATGTAGCTGGATGGGCCAAATGTCTGTTTGGTTTTTGTTTAGCTGAAGGAAATGTTGTGCCATCCGGGATCTTTTCTTTTATGCAGTAAAGCATATTCCTCGCTCCTTTTAATGATTGGGAATTCTTTCCAAAAGTGAAACACTGCTTTTTTTTCAAAAGGGTGCGGAAATGACAATGAAAATCATGATCTTGCAAACTCAACCGTTTATTTCTGTCCTATATCATCGGCACTTAGCAGCATCTGGAGGAAGCTCCATCCTGAATGTGGAATTGCGGGTAATTAAGTTTGACTCAATAGGGCATAATAGCAGATGGCAATATGTTTGTGACATGACTATGCAATGACTAGGCTTTAAACTGACTTCCGCCCTGCCTCGTCAACCAACCAACCCTCCAACAGGCTCTGAAGTAGGGGTGGGCGACACTGCAAAATGTGGTTTCTCTCCGATACCAAGTAATGCCATGTCATGCCATGTCATGTCATTGGTGCTCCACTGCCAGGTAGGAGACCTCCCTGGGTGGGCGTGGAGACGGCTGGTTTAACCTGTGCACACTGATTACTTAATGTGCAACAGGTGTGCAGCCTCACCCAGCATCCAATCAGACTCGGCCAGGTAAGGCTGCTTGAACCAGCCATCATCCGCACACTTATTTACCTGATACACAAGGACATGCAAAATATGATGGTGCCTGATAAAGGACCGGCACATCAACTTTGGATGACAGAAAGTGACCACTCCTGTTTTTTACTTATGTTCAGTGAATCAGACACTCAACATAAAAACGATCAACCTTTCTCTCTTCGAGAGGAGCTTCTCAAAATGTAAACCACAGTCAATATAACATCTCTGTTATATCAACATGTTGACATGTCTGTCAACAAGAATGGAGACATGTTACAATGTCCCCCCCTGAACCCCATTTCTGAAGGAGAACCGTAGCATTAATATTTTGGGATGGATTCGCCCACCCTGAAGCCCTATGATATAGGCCTACCACTGTTTCAATGTGACCTGATGACTAACACATGCTTCGGGTCAGGATATCAGCGCGTAACGGTGAATAAACTGATAGGGTGCTCACTTGTTGACTTGCCACTTATGCCCCCCCCCCCCCTCCCCGCTGCCCAGATCACCGACAGGCGTGCGTTCATCTGGAGGTGAGCGCTGGAGCCACTGTGCGTTCCCACTCGACGCGTGATTCCGCATTCCAGAGCCGCTACGTGGGATGCCAGCAGATAGTAACGGCGTCTACTACGCCTGTCCTGATAGGCTCCCCATACGATACACGACATTTGCCATCTGTTGTTGTTCTTAGCACATATAGCAATGATCTCAACGCAAAGCATCGAGCCCATATGTAGAATACAGCAGCCTGTGTTGCAGACCCGTTATGTGCACGATAATTATCCTGCAGGCACCCAAGCAGAATGATCTCCTTAAGATATAGAGGAGGCCTGGTCGCCCTGCTGTCGCTGTTAGGACGACACGACTAGACAAACAAGCCGACAGCTCAATGCAATGCTATGGAAACCAAACCACAATATCGATACGGAATCCTCACAGCGTGCAAGAGAGGAACAGGCCTCGTATCGTGTCGTTTCGTGCACTCACCATCCATCGCACCACACCCGGATGCTACGCCTTCTCTTCTCCGGACTGCAAAGGGTAGCGTTGGGGGTAGCGGTGCCTGCCCCGTCTTTCCCTGCGTCTTTCCCGGCGGCTGCTGCTGCTTCTGCTGCTGGTGTGTTCACTAGGTGGTGTCCGTTCTTGATCATTGTATGGACACAATCAAAAAAAGGCAAGTAAGCTGGTAAGATGTTCTGTCAAGGCAACGGTAGAGTATGTACAACGAGGACAACGCTTTAAAAAAAAAGAAGGAAATGTTTATGTATCCTATATATATATGTGTATATATAAATATATATATATATACATATATATATTTATATTGTCAGGTGCCGGACCCTCTGAGCTGGGCGCTGACAGTATAGTGACACCCACACACCGCAGCGGTATCACGGGCGACCGTCACGCCCCCGAGAGGAGACGTCAGCGCGTCGGGTCGTACGATGATAGCGAGGGCTGTGCGGACATGCTGTTACATAATAGCAGTATTTTCCACTGTCAGGTGACCCAGTCTGGTAACTCATACATAGCGACAGTGTGTTGTACAGTACTGTATTGAAGTTGTATGGTCCGATCTTCACCGAGGTGCTTTTAAAAACCTTATTAATGTGATGACAAAATGGCATATGACAATATAACATGTACTGCGCTGATCAAATTATAGGCCTGCATCCAATAACCCTGAGTGAGTGAAAATGAATAATATGTGTAGTGTATGATTTGTTTACACAACATTGACATTACATTTACAATGTAATGTATCCTAGACACGAAGCGAAGGCTTGGAGATTTGGTTAAAGATGTGGCGACATCTAGTGGAGGAGTTTGGTACAATACATTATTTTCAGAAACGTTAAGTCCTTACACCATCAGGCTAGCAGAGGGAGCTATTGACTCGTGGAAGAAAACAATCAAACACATCACATCCCATCGTTTCCTATATCTGGACAGTAACGTAGACTACATAACGGGATGAATACGACTTCCTGCTTCTAATGAGGGTGTTGCGTGGACTACTGTAAATAGTTGCCCATTGGTCTATTCTCTATGCAGGTCTATACCTGATTATATAAGGCATTCAGCTCCTTCACTTGCACAGCAGCGGTGGCAACTGTGGAGCAGAGAGTGTGTTGTCCTATATTAAAGCAGAATGTGTTTATCAGCATAGTGGATCACCGTGACGACCATTTGGCAAGAGAGCCTTCATGGTTAAAACGCAAGCCCTGGCAACCTTTAATTGTAGCGCGGTCGGCGAAGTGGGCCAGGCACCTGCTGCAGAAGAGGGTAGCAATGAAGAATGCTGTCCTAGATTGCCTACTTACTCCACCAAATTAATCAACTCTTCAGAGAGCCCACCAGTCGTCTTCGGCAGGTAGCGGGGGAGGGGGGAGGCGTTTCAGTCACAGGTCACATGGGTCGGCTGGTTGGAACTTAAACGTGAGGGAGAATCCACTGGCCCAAACGAGCGCGCGCGTGTGTGTGTGTGTGTGTGGTTGTGTGTGTGTGTGTGTGTGTGTGTGTGTGTGTGTGTGTGTGTGTGTGTGTGTGTGTGTGTGTGTGTGTGTGTGTGTGTGTGTGCACACCATGTAAACTATAGAGTAGCGAGATGGAGTTTGTCTCGCACCATCTGTCTCTTTGTCTCTGCGCGGTCCCCGGTGAGATGCGTATTTGGAGTGTGTGTGCGTGTGCGTGTGTGTGTGTTGGACCCGAAGCGCTCCTGAGGTGGTTGATGTTTGATGAGGTGCGCTGAGACACAGGGGTCTCTGAGGGCCCATCAGGGAGGAGTAGCGGCAGGGGGGAGGGGGGGGGGGAGAGGACCAACTCACTACTCTTCTTAATCTAGGACAGGCACACCTAGACATCCTTCATGACTCCAATGTTTTACTCGTGTCGGGCCAACAAAAAAAAAAAAAGATGTCCACCGAGGTTAGCGAAAGTGGGTCGCCCAACGGCTTTTTTTGGATCACAGAAAAAGAAATTGTGCCATCGAAATGATTGCGGTCTCCTAAAAAAAAAAGAAGAAAAAGCACCATGGATGGTAAAAAAAAAAAAAGGTTTCTCGTCGGGATATTTTTACGCGTATCGAACTGGGTCAATGACGTCACAGGACACGACAAACATCAGGCCTTGAAAGACAGCGGATTCCTTTTCAAAGTATTTTTATTGGTCTTATAGAAAATAAAGTAAACTGTATCAACAAACATACAATATATACATCAATAACTTAGACACTTCAGAATCACGGCCAAACCCACAGTTGTCACTGTATATATGAAGACATAGTACTTATCTACAGATTGCAAAAAGTACAATAATTTAATTTATAAATAATTACAATTAACTATCGTCTGTTTTCATACAAAGTACTGCAATATTTTATTACAACGGATACAGAAAAATAACCAACATTGTATAACTCTCTCTTTATAGTCAGATTTTCACTTTTTAACACAGACGGAGTGAGAGAAACCTGCACAATCAACTGGTTACAAAGCAAAACTCAATGATGGGAAGCAGTCCGGTCAACTGCCACAGAGGTGATGCTAAGGAAGCAATCCTGTCCCATTCCATCACTTGTGAAAAGAAACAAGCAAGGGAGGCAAAAACATGACCAATAACACCATTTTAAAATCTGTATTCAACACAAGATGAAACAAGAATCTCATTGATGGCGTTTGAATGAAGGAAAGAGCATTAAATGACTGGTGTTGTGCCCAAAAAAATCAAGCACAGAAAAAACCACACACTTGTAAGAAAAATAGCACAGAAAGTGGCCCTTGTGTTTTGAATAGAAAAATTAAACAAACTGATTTTCTGTCTGCTGAGTGACATTAACACGAGAATTCAAAATCAAACGCACAGGCAAAAACAGCTTTAATTATTGAAGAAATGACCTATAGGAGCTACACACAAATATAAACCATATATATAGTGTGAGTACTGGGGTACGATTTGGACATCAAATAACTGCACCTTGAATCCTGTCGGACGAGAGAAAAGCGTTTCCCTCACTTTTTCCGTAGTTCCTCTTTTTAAAAAGTTTCTAAAACTTCCGCCACTACGAACGAGAACATTGCGTGGGACGTGGGATAAAAGAACGCACGCTTTCACTAGAAAATTACAAAACACACCGCAGCGATAATAAAGAACAGACTATGGTCACTTTGACGATATAGATTACCCTTACACCTACTCACACCTTCCCACCAAGTTGCATATTAAGGGTCACTTTTTTTGCTCCCCACCCACCCCCACAATAGTCATCATAACCTACTGTAGCTACATACTATACACCTGTGTGTGTGTGTGTGTGTGTGTGTGTGTGTGTGTGTGTGTGTGTGTGTGTGTGTGTGTGTGTGTGTAAGAAAGCGATACATCTTCTCAGGAATATTGGTCGCTGTGTCTGTCCAAAGACACCTGAAAAGACATCACAGAAAACACTCACTCCACAAGACTCACGCCACAGCAATAACTACGCCAACATCAACACTGGGCCCCCGGCTATTGGTCGTACACATGAAGTTTCCACAGTTAACCAGTCAAAACTGAAAGAGCTAAGCTTGATTATTCTGGACAAAGCGAGGATCCTCTCACACACACACACACGCACGCACACACGCACACGCACACAAACACACACACACACACACACACACACTTGACTGGCCCTGGCATGGACGGGGTTCTGATTTGGTGCCATTTCGGGAGAAACAAAAGAAGCGCCTGACTGCTGACCGTGAGAACATACAGAAGAGCTCTCTCCTTATGCGATAAAGCACCGCCTCGCCTGGCGTCATCTGGCCGACACTGAGCCGGCCACGGGGATTGGCCGTCGTCACATAACGGCACCGACCCCCGTGATGGCAAACCGGCCCGATTGTGATTGCAGTGTGTCCGAGCGTGGATCGAAGCCCTTTCATGACGCGTCAAAACATAATAATAATAAACGGTGTATGCCAGGAAGCGAGCTGGCGTCCCTACCTCGTTGGGCCTCGTTTAGAATCCGTAAGTTTGTGTTTGAGTGTTTTTTTTTCCTTTTTAGCGTTACCTGTTGCATTTTGTCCTGAGCAAAAAAACAAGCAGGAGCATAGGCCTATAGTGCATATGTAGCCCGCCCCCCAGGACCGGGCCGTCCCGTGGTACGGGGTCACGAACGACGGGCACCGAGAGAGAGAGAGAGAGAGGGAGGTGATCGAGACTCGATCACATCCCTCCCTCTTTCTCTATAGGGGGGCTTCTGTTTAGGGAAATAAACAAACATGCAAACCGAAACCGGAGCACCGAGCCCCCTTCTCACGAGCACACGCTCCCAATGAAGTCTCAGTGCAGCGTGCGTGCGCTCGTTCACGCCCACGCGCGGCCCCCGTCGAGAGGCAGAGGGCGTCCAGACATCTTCGCCAATTAAAGAAAAGCCATTAATAAAACACGAGCACACCTGAATGACAATCTCAGAGCGTCGATCCCCACAGCAGCCTCGCGAGACCACAAAGGGGGTTTCAGTCGGACATGGGACGCCCTCTGCGGGATGCACGTGCTCTAAGAATTATGCAGAGGAGTCTGCGTGCAGTGCATACTTCTGATCGGCAAAATACGATAATAAATAAATTGCACTTCTGGGCTGCACGTACCCAAAGAGCCTCTTAGCGGTCGTTTAACTTGTTTTGATGGCTGAATTCAGTCCATTTCAACCCTCAACCCCCCCCCCCCCCCCCACCCACCTCTTGCATGTTTTTAGTGTGCTAATCTCTCACAGACAAAATGGTTGGTAACCAACGACTAGGAAGCAGAGGATATCACAGATGCCAATACCGACGCAATAAGACAAATCGACCCTTGTGTACACCACCTAGATTGAGCTGTACAGGTTTAAACAGCGAAGCGTTGACATCTATACAGTGCACGACACCGCCGACTCGCACGCACACAACGCGCCACGGGGGGCCCCTACAGGTCCGGGGGCCCCGCAGGACGCGCCTAGTCACTAGAAGAAAAGCTATCCGACTTCAATAGTAAGCCACTTTTGGTACAATTGCAAAAAAGATATCACAGGTTTTTATGTGTTTTTTTTCCGCGTTTTTTTTCTTTTTTGTATTTCTATAAACAATGTTCGTTAATCTACACTAAAAGGACAAAGCAAAAAACGAAATAACAACAGAACTAGAAAAAGGGAATTTCTACGATGCACACCATAACTATTGTGACAGTAAAGCTAGTGTAAGTGTTATTTTGGAAATATTCCGCTGCCCTGGCAACAATCACAAAAAAACTAAAACTAAAAACATTTTATAAAGCAAAACATTAGAACATCTATTTCTCTATGAGCATAACTTATGTTGGAAAATGTTTTGTGTAGTTTGCTTCCAAAAAAAACATGAGGATATTTTTGTGATAACATTCAGGTATCTCCAATAGTGGACAAGCATCTTGTCATGTTTAATTGGTGTTCTGCTCCGAAATAACACCATTTAAAAACGCTCATTTGAAACATTTCCAACCTACCATTAATATGCAAGACCTCTTTGTATTTTTCAGTGCATACGTATATTATTGCATCTACCTGCCATATTGTCTCCAACAGGTTCATGAAAGTCTGTCATAAAACAGAAACGAATGCCAAAGTTGCAAGCATCTCTTCAGATTCACGGACAACAAACAAAAATCACAAATTTGACAGATACTTTGCTAGTTTTGGGTTAGTCAGGCTGTTCGAGAGACATCTGTAGCATCGTTCATATTTTGAGACAACGATTTCGAGACTCGAGTGGCCGACGTGAGTCAGTGCATCATAACAAGGACAATGTTCTCCGATGTGTAAAAGCACATCCTGCCGTTACGTTTAACAATGGCCCAGATTGGAGCTCAAAGCCTCCAGCTGGGCCCAAATCCATTAATAATGGAGTTGATAGATCAATCTAAGTCTTGCAATCCAGAATTAAATTCTGATGTACTAATTCCAAAAAAAAGGTATTAAACGTTTTACATCATACATTTATGGAAATGTAAATCCAATTAAAACCCTATTGTAGGACTTATAGCTCATCATATTTCATATAACTTCCAATGTAAGAAGAAGACATCTCCGACCCCAGGTTTCCTCAATAATTTAAACGGTATTTTTTTCGGAAGAAGCCGTCAGTACAGACACTATTACCGACGACAGCCTGTTAAAAAGCCATCTTCATGACACCATAACCAACTATAACTAGTTGAACTTCAGTTTAGGCAACCCAACCCAAACAGACCGGCCAACCATTAGCGTACGGCGGCTATGCTACGACCTCGCTACGATGCACCGACTCTTAACACAACTGCGGCCCACCCCTCCCTCCCCCTCTCTCTCTCTCTCTCTCCCCCACCCGCCCCGATACTACGACCTGGCCTCCGCCTTGGACTTGATGATGGTGATGACGCTGGTGGCCCCCACCTTCCCGCTGATGACGGTCGCCATGGGGCCCCGGGGCCCCGGCTGCGTCACGGGGCTCCGCGCCACAGTCCTGGCGAAGCTCTGCAGCGCCTCGTACTTGGAGCGCAGCGCCTCCAGCTCGGCGCGCATGCTGGCGTTCTCCGAGGCCAGCTTGTCCACTTCCTGCTGCAGCAGCGCCTTCTGCCGCTCCAGCTCCTCCTTCTGGGTGACGCGCTTCACGCGGCAGGACGCCGCGTAGCCGCGGTTCTTGAGGGTGCGGCGCCGCTGCTTCAGCTGCAGGATCTCCTCCTTGGTGAGGCCGCGGAGGTGCTGGTTCAGCTCCCGCACAGACATGCTCACCAGCTCGTCGTCGGTCAGCGTGGTGCCATTCTCCCCGGGCTCCCGCTTCACCTGCACGGACGGGGGGGCGGGGAAGGGACGCGCAGACACACACACACACACACACACACACACACATGGACACGGATACACACATGTACACGGACACACACACACACACACACACACAAGTGCAGACGCGCGCACACAAAAGTGCAGATGCGCGCACACACATGCACGAACACACACACACACACACACAAGTAAACACACACACATGCACAAGTGTGCACACACACACACATGCACAAGTGTGCACACACACACAAACACACACGTGCAGACACACACACACACAGTTTAGAGTTGAGCATCCTAATGTCGGCCCCTCATGTCTCCACATGGCGGTGTATGTTCTCTGCAGGGGGAGAGGAGTGGGTGCCTTCTTTACCTTCAGGGCTTTATTTCCCTTGTTTGCAGTAGTCATGCCCCGAGAGCAGGTTTTAAAAACACTCTGCCGTCTGGTCTGTGGACAACAAAAGGACAAATATAAGAAAAAAAACATACCTCAAAACAAGTAGCATACACAATACAACAGTAATCTTGTCTTGCTCTACTCCTACTACTAAGAATCACCGATTTCGGGGAGAGCGAGAGAGTGAGCGAGCG
>NC_082383.1:1217298-1239004 GCF_031168955.1 Gadus macrocephalus
TAGACGCGCACAGTCAGTGGATACACTGGCTGTATAACCGCGCCGGAACAGGCGGAGGAAATACTGGCTGCTATCTCAGCGTGGTAACATCACAAGCTAGCTCGCGCTAGCCACAGCCAGCACCGGCAGAGCGAGCCCCCCTCGCCCGTTGCTCGAGGGGCGCGAGGACGGCTAGTCACGGCAAGCTCCGGCAGCGCGAGGAGAGTGCTCGCGCCTGTCAGTGCCGAGGCCGGCGCGAGCCCTCTCCTCGCGCTTCTGGTGCTAGTGGTGGCCGCGAGGAGCCTCTCTCCTCGCGGCCACCACTAGCACAGCAGCGCGAGGAGAGGGCTCGCGCCTGTCAGTGCCGATGTAAAGGCGTGCACGCTCAGCATAACATCACAAATGTCAAACGATTCCACGTTATACACACACACAACTCACCTAGGTCGGGTCGGGGATGGCGGGTCAGCGGTGATGCGTCCTAAATATGACTCACGCGGCGGACTGGACATTAACATCAGGTCTTTAAATTGGGTCTGCCCGAGAAGTAGACTTGAGCACCGCTGGTGCGCTTCTTGTTGATTCTCTTTTCCCCTTGTGTTGGAGCCAGGCGTCATGATGTTTGGTCACGTGTCTCCATTCATGAGTGATATTTTTCCACACGGGAAGATATTAAAAAGTCACCTAATGTGGTCCCACCTCGACACATTATTACAAAGTATTGCTCCATGTTTGTTTACATGGGTTCAATGCGTGTTAAGCACCTCGTTTTTGAGAGGAAGACGCCAATCTCCTGGTTTCTCATTAAGTCATCACACGACAGACTGGGCGACAACATTATACGTGGAGTTTGATTAAGTTAAAAATAAATAAAAAAATTACCAAGATGTCGTCTCCGTGTTTATTCTCATCTCAACATAAAATATTGCGATAAAAACTAATACATTTGCTTATGTTAACGCAGGGAACTGAATGGGAGTATGATCGGAATGTGTTAATGTGACACTTGGCATTTCCCCAGACCCTTGGGCTCGGTGAACGCTATCTGTACATGCCCATGTAAGCCTTAAGCTATAAATAGAAACAAGTCAGCAAAATCCATTGTCTTAGAGGCTAGAGAGTCTAACTATAATGAATGTGTACTGAGAGATAGAGATATATATATATATATATATATATATATATATATATATATATATATATATATATATATATATATTATATATATATATATAGTCAGTGCGATTATTGTATGTTTTAAACCAAAGGTTCTAATGAAAAATCAATAAAAAAACAAAAAATATATATATATATATATAAATCCAGGATTTTATTCACGTTTGCAGTACAATGCAGGCAACAATGTCTGTTGGATATCATCCCAGGCTCATTTAAAAAAAAAATATTCAAAGTTTTTAAAGACAACATGTAACGACGGAATTCTGTATATCGCCCCAACGTTATAACGCCAGCTATAACGCTTTGCTTTGACCTGCACAATGAGTCCTATGCAAGGGGTGGGGGGGACGCCCAGTTCACTTCTTTGACCTTGGTTGCTCTGGGTGAAGATACTGATGCGGCCCGCGCGGCCCGACCTCCCAGACTATGGTCACACCGGGCTGCTGCAGAACCTTGTCCAGGGTGGTCTTCTTTATGGCCGCCGGGAAATCTGCTCCTGGTCTGCCAAGACTGCAGCTCTCTTTTTTGTTCAGGACGAGAGGGGCACAGTGCGTTTAATTATTATTACTGGATAATACGAGGTATTTCTTAAAAATAGACGCGTCCAATTAACGGAGCTGAACACGCTAGTCTGGGTATCTAGCGCCATCTTGTGGCTTACAGCGGCATGCAAATATTAAGAATAGATGTTCGGCCAAACCGATGAACAATAAAACTCCCAAGCGGAGCAATTAAAATACAAACATGAACTATGAATAGATCGTGTTTTTTTTTTCCTTTTTACCTTGTCCTAATACACGACGCCTCAACGGCGTTGATGAGGAGGCTTCTGAAGGCCCCCGCTCTCCATGACGTGCAGTGCGTGATTGTGGCGCCCCCTGGCGAGCACACGTTGTCCTTCAGTTGGCCAGGATGCTGCTCCGAGTCCAGCAACATCTTAGCGGCTCCCTTAAATGATAAATGATGCATAAAATCATACATCATAATAAAATATATAAACATCATCGTACATAAAATTATGTCATACATTTAAAAAAGCAGGAGCGTACAATTCTAACATTCACAACAAAACTGTTGCAGTCTACTAAATAGAAGTAGAAAAGGTAAAATCAAATCATCCAATATGACGTATCTTTTTTGTGATTTGACCCTTTGTTACATCAAAACCCTTTCTTCAAATTCATTCTCATAAAACACAAACGCAAGTGAAACCGCAGACAACCCGCCCAACGCTGGGACACAACACAATAATGCAACAGCAAAAACAGGATGTCCTTACAAGCAGGGCCTGGGCTGCGAGGCGCACGGCGAGCCGCCTGGGGCAGCCCCATCTTCACCCACCGTCCGAGAGCGCGTCTACTGCCAAGAAGCGCCTGCGGAGGAACCCCACAGATACATCGTCACCACGATAGTTACACAGCTTGAAGTGGGAGGAGGAAACACCCAATAGGCAGCTTGGGGATTTCTAGACACTTATTAGACGCAGTGCCTGTCTTCACAGTTGGACATGCTGCACACGCCTTAATAGGGTGCCAATGGCAGCTACAAAGTATCCATGAGAAGACCGCCACCTGAAGGCGTGTAAGCCTCCTCAAATCAAGGTAGACATCAGCTGAGAGACAACACCTGTTTGGCACAACCCAAGTCGCTGCTGCATCTTATTGCTGCTTTTTAATGTTTTTTAATTTTTGCCACGTCTCTTGGTGTCCATGTGTAATGTGATTATGTGTGTGTGTCTGTAAATGTCAAGTGCACAGTTCATACACAAGGCAGGACTCAATATGCTTCCCATATAAACGTTATGTCATGAAAAAAAGGTCATGACATTAATTAAAACAGGATTTCGAAGAATCCATAAAGGACACATGCAAACAGGATCTAAAATAATGCACAGAGACATTTGAACAAAATAAGTTAAATGTGCATGTAGTCAGAGCTCGAGACAGTCCCGGATCTCAAAGAAGTTTATTCCTGCCGTGTGTTGCATAGTAGCGGAATCCTGCTTTCCGTGTTTTTGTTTTGACTCCGGGAGACCAATAGCTGATTGGTCCCAGTTCGATTTTAAACCTCTAGAGGGTTCAAATAGTGAAAGCGTTTCGGTGATATGCTTTAGCGATACTAAAACGCCTGGTGATTTATAGGTGAGCAGAAGTATTTTGAAATCAATCCTCTGACATAACCAGAGGAATTTCAGGGATTTTGAGAACTGGTGTAATGTGTTCAAATCTGTTGGTCTCATGGTGTAGTCTTAACGTTCAGTCTCTCATCTTTGGCAATCAGCTCAGTTTTGTCTATAATTAGTTGGCGTTATATTCCACCACATTCAGTCCTTGACCTGCTTAATGCACTGGCACTGCAGATTTATCAGAAGATAGTCAGCTGGTGATGGGGCTATATGGATTTGTGTGTAGTCGGCATAACAACAGTAGGCAATGTTGTTATTTCGCATTATTAGGCCTAGTGGGAGCCTGTAGAGATAGAATAAAGATGGTCCTAGGATTGAACCTTTGACGACTCATGTCACGTTAGTTAGTTCAGTTACATAGTTACAAACGGAGACAAATCAGTTCCCGTCTGGTAGATATGACCTCAACAAGTTTAAGAATGCCGGAAAGCCCAACCCTGATTTCCAATCCGTCCAAAAGTATTGAGTGGTCGACGGTGTCGCACGCAGCACTGAGGTCCAATGGCATCAATATTGAAAGGTTGCCATAGTCTATGTTTAGACAAATTCATTTAAGAGCAGTGTGGGTGCAATGAAAAGGTTGAAATGATGCTGAAAGCTTTCTCTATCATTTTCCTTATGAAGGGTCAATTTTAAATCGGTCTGTAGTTGTTAAAGGCACCCAGTGCAACTTATGTAAACATTCAATGAAAAATAAACATTCAATTTCTAGTCTTTTTTACACGTAGTAAGTTTCAATAACTCCATACCATTACATATCGACATTCAAGGAGCAAAGATGAGACGTCGTTGTGTGGTGAGAACTGATAGAAAATCGTAAACAACAACAATCGCCGGTGGGGAGAAGGCCATTTTTCCATTGACTGGAAGCCTGCTTTATTTATTGTAGGTTACAAAAAATAAAGAAAATGGCGGCATTGTTGTTGTTATCGATTTTGTATCAGTTCTCACCACACAACGACGTCTCATCTTTTGCTGCTTAAATGTCGGTATGTTATGGTATGGAGTTATTGAAACTTACTACGTGTAAAAAAGACTAGAAATTGAATGTTTATTTTCTAAGCCTCGAAAGTTGCACTGGGTGCCTTTAATGATAGAGGCATCTATGCTCCACTTTTTTAAAAGGGCGGTTTAATGATTGCATTTTCCAAGCCTTTTGAGAAGTGGAGTGAGAGCAGAGAGAGTGCCAGTTGTCTTGTGTCTTTGATAGACTGTATGATCATTTATAGATGGATTGATACTACCCATCGTACATTTGGGGACCGATTACCTGCCTGATGGTCTTCAAAATGTGTCCTAACCGTTCACAAAAAGGGTTCCACCATAATCTGCACGGATACGGCTCACATCACCACGTCACATGCGAGTTAACCCAAAATGGCCGACGTGGATCAGCGAGGGCCCCGGCGGCGAACCAAACTCACGTAGGCGAGGGCCGCTACCGCTGAGTCCCGTGACGGCGTCGATGAGGTCCTCCTCCACCTCCGTGCAGAAGCCAACGCTCGCCATCAGCTGCTCCAGCAGCCGGCCGTCCTCCACCTGGGCGTGGGTGGCCCGTGGCGTACACCGTGGCGCCCTCCCGCACCACCACCGGCGTGTTGGTCATGCAGCGCATCACCTTGGGCTCACTGCGGTACTGGCTCAGCTTCTGCACGGGGGAGAGCGCCGCACCGTACCTCAACGTCAGTCGGAGGACACTTGTCTGCTGCTTCCCGTTTGGTCTCTACAGTACAGAGAGGAGATGTTCCAATACCATTTTTTTCCTTTCCGGTTACGCTTCCTCGACTCGAGTATCGGCTGATATCGAGTATGTACAGCGATACAGCTTCTAGCGTGGAAACTACTAGTATCACTTGTTCTTATTGAAGGGTTCTCTTACGATGACAGCAATGTATTGTCGGTTCACTTGCTTCAGAACTAGATCATTTACATTTTATAATCTATAAATTATAATAATACATTTGTATTCTTCTAGTTAAGCGTGAGCATCCATGTTTTCCAACTCGGTAGCTTGAACACACGTAGGTCGGAGATGACCGTTTCCCATTCCGACTACCCTCCTCCGGTCATTAAGGGGGGATGATTGTGACCCGAACTTACATCAGCTTCCCCCCACACTGTTTAACGCCTTCAAAATCTCCCCAAACACACACATCACACAACCAGTCGTTGTTTGCTCTGGTAAACAAAGCAATCAGGGAAGCCAAAAAGGGATCCCCCACTTTGGGAAAGACTAGCCTCCCCACTGGTGATGCGTTTGCCACGTTGCAATCAACGCTAAAACGACATGAATGTCCATTGGCTGCTGCATTGGAAAAGCGCCTTTTAATGACATCCAGTCTCCCGTTACGCGTCCTCACAATTTCGCAGCTCGCAGCATGCATGTTAGCAGGAACCTGAAGAGCAGGGGGTTGGAAACGTGGAGGCAGGATTGGCAGGGATCCTGTTAAAGCTTGTGTCTGTTCTGCCTTGGGGGCGTTGCGCAGAGAAGGATCCTTAGCATGGCTGTACTCATGGTAAAGAATTGCATCAGATCATTGCCTCGATTCCTAGCAGTGAATGAGGTGGTTTACCTCATGTAAGCCAACCAAAACCGCACACCCCCATACCTGAGCGATATGAACTTGCCTTTTCTATTGAACTTATGGTGACACCGGCCGCACAGGACACAATGAGGTGCCGTTCTTCGATTTCTGGTCCGATCTCGTCCAGGACGAACGGGATGATGTGAGGCTTCACAGCCAGGAAGAGAACATCACTCTTACTAACTGTCTCCTTGTTGCTGGTGGTGAAGTTCACACCCAGTTTCTGTGGAAATCATAGGACTTAACTTTTCAGGTTATATTACAAAACAAAAAAAACAAATACATCAGACTCCATATCAGCTTAAGTCCCCGAAAACTGAGAGACTGTGAGACCTTCATATTATTCAGAAAATAAACAAATCCATCTTCAGTATTGATTTTTCATAAATGTTTACCCTTAGACCGTGTACTGTGGGGAGATCTGTGTCTGGGGAGCTGGCAGTGATTTTGTGCGTAGCAAGTACACCTTTGAAGTAAATGAACATCACACAAGGACAATCAATGAAAAGTTGGCCAACGACAGGCGTACATGTTGACATGTCAAGTAGCCTACGTAAACAAAACGTGTGTTCACTTACCTGCAGCAGAGAGACCTCTCACCAGCGCATGGGTCAGCTGACCCGCACCTATGAATCCCACACTCATCCTCCTGTACAAGGATATCAAACCATAGTAAGCGTGGAGGGACAACAACACTAGCACAACACGGTAGCAGACACGCGTACTGGTGCGTTTGTATTAATTTACCGACTAGAAACTACTAGTCGGAAAACATTACTTCCTATTTGCTCAAGGATTCAGCTCTTTCACGTGCAGCTATAGGAGCCGAACAGTAGGTATACCGGAGTTTTACAGTTAATTACATATCTAAAGACTTACGGATATATCACCGGATGGAGAATGATAACTTCCCTTCAATGCACCAACTTGTGCTTACACAACAAGGTCAACGTGGCGCGTTTCATTGTGTCAAGAAACATTGACCGACGAGTACTCAGTGTTGCCAGATCGGATGGGCATTTTCCAGCCCAACCAGTCTCCAAACCGCCCAAAACGTATATTGCCGGAAAAGTATCCCAGTTGGTCGGTTTCCCGCAATCTGGCAACACTGCCGGATTAATGCAGATATGTGTGTCGTGTTTTGACGCGCAGTCAGTTAAACCAATCACCTGATGGGCGGGCTTTGTAACGCTGGATCTCTGCAACAGGTCGTGCTCAACCTGAATTCGACTGATGCTTTACGAGCATACAATTAGGTAAACCCTGTGCTATATTAAGCATAATTTATAAGAGTTTTTCAGGCCACTTTTAATATTAGGATTAATATTAGGATTTCTGATGTAGGGAATTAAATTATAAGAATCCATTTTATGTGATGTAGGGATTTATCCCTTTTTATTACTTTTGTTGTTTAACTAAACTAAGTATTTCAAACGGAATTATATCATCCACAACTTAGTAATGATAATATGACATTCAGACATTTATAACTCATACATTTATCATTATGTGTCAAAAGAACATGTGGAGAAACAACACGTTTTGGTTTATTTTTTTACTATAGTATTTGTACACCAAATAACATCATGAACAATTAAATGCGTTTTATTATTTATTTTCAGTCATTCAAGCTGTATCTTATTGTCACGGTAAAGTAAAAATAAAAAATAACGAACATTTAAATAGACAGTGAACGCAACAGAAAATAATTTGTCTGGTAGCCAAATACAATGTCACCAATAATATAGAACAATTCAACCAGTGGCCTAGTTATATCTTCCATAATGTCCTGCTTATAATATAAATAATATACCCTTCAAAACTTCAAGATGCAATACAATTAAGTCTATCTGTAACAAAGCCGTCCAGAGAGAGAGAGCGAGAGAGAGAGAGAGAGAGAGAGAGAGAGAGAGAGAGAGAGAGAGAGAGAGAGAGAGAGAGAGAGAGAGAGAGAGAGAGAGAGAGAGAGAGAGAGAGAGAGAGAGAGAGAGAGAGAGAGAGAGAGAGAGAAAAGTCTATGTTTGAGAGCATCTTGAGTCTGTGTGACAAGAGTGGCGGTGGATGCTGAGGGTGATAATCCTCACTGCCCTCTGTGGACAAGTCCCAGATCAGCTAGACCCCACACCTGTCAGGCCTTCCAAGGACACTGCAGGACTTGGGGAAAGTCCCACAGCAGGCGGTCCCATATGACACTGTTATAGCTTGGCAGAGAATACGTTTAAAGGTGCTGTAGGTAAGATGTAAGAGCTATTATTATTATTATTATTATTATATTATTATTATTATAAAGACGCACTCCCAGGTCAGTCATTAATGAGTGAAATGCTCTGTGAAGTGATGATATCTGTTAAGAGTTGACTGCGTCTGCCTCTGTATGAGCCCACTGAGATTTTAGACCAGTCCCACCAATCAAGGCCTCTCTTCTCTGTCTTGTTTGTCAATCAGAGGTGCGTGAATGCAACGCTTCTCAATGGCAGAGGAAGTAGTGAGGGAGGAAGCAGACAGTTGTTTTGTTTCACAATCTTGCTCTTTTCTGCTCTTTTCTGCTCTCTCTCTCTCTTTACAACTCTTAAATCAAACCTACACACCTTTAATAATAATTCGAACAATGACGTGGAACACTTGGAAATAGGAATAAAGAGTATCACGCACAAAGTGCTGCAGGGTTGTCTTTCTAAGGTGATAGGGGATCTTTGCAGCGACTTGATCTGCCTAGGGATCACCCCGCGTCTGCCCGTGAGTCTGTTCGGTGTATCTACTTCTTCCACTTCTTCTTCTTCTTCTTCTTCTTCTTCTTCCTCTTCTTCTTCTGAGGTCGAGGAACCCCACCCCTGAGCGAGCGGTCTCCCCGCACGGCTCCTCAGACCGCAGAGTGGGACACGAAGCGTATCCTCTGCGAGTACACCAGGTCCACAAAGTACAGCAGCATGTTGACGTTGGTGAACACAGCCACCACCAGCTTGCTGTCCCAGGGGCAGACCCCCCGCGGGCAGTCCTCGGGCCGGGCGCTGGTGCCGTACTTCTGGTCGAAGCTGAAGATGGGCCAGATGAGCGCCGTGCTCAGGTACAGGATGACGGCGAAGAAGGTGTAGACCACCACGAAGCGGTCGAAGGGGAAGGGCAGGGCGGCCGTCCTCCCGGACACCGTCAGCGCCACCACCACCAGGGTCAGGGTGAAGCACAGGCTGTACACCACCACGCAGTACTGCGTGGCCTCGTACTCGGTGTAGCCTTCGTCGTTGGCCAGCGCGCCGAAGATGATGCAGGCCACGTAGCCCTGCACCACCTTCAGCAGGCCCGACACCGTGGCCATGTAGCCCACCACGGCGCCCGGCTTGGCCCGGGTCAGGATGACCTCGGCGCCGTACGGGAAGCAGCAGAGACCCGAGCACACCGTGACGGCGATGCGATAGCCCCAGGCGGCGCAGTCCCCGTCCGGGCACTCGCTCTCCAGGAAGTACACGGGGTAGACCACGGTGGCGGTGATGTACATGAGCGTGGCCAGCATGGCGAAGGCCACGGTGAAGTTGTCCCAGGAGATGGGCATGCAGCTGTGCAGCCGGGTGACGTCCAGGGCGAACGCCACCAGGGTGACGGCGAAGCAGAAGCACCACACGAACATGCAGAAGACGCCGTAGCTGGCGCTGTAGCCCGCGCCGTGGGACACCAGCGCCATGATGCTGCAGCCCAGGAACAGCTGGCACATGCGGGCGGCGCCCAGCGGGGAGAGCACCGCCGCCTTGTTCAGGTAGTGTCCGCCTTGGTGGTCCATGGCCTCTGGTGCAGCAGGCGTCCGCCGGGGATTGGGCGCAGTGGATTCCCCTCGAGGGGGAAGGCCTCCTTCTCCGGTCCGGGAGGGCTTGTGGCCTGCTCGTCCAACTCTGCAGAGACCTCGCCCTTTCCCCAGTTGCCGTTTATAGACGGGCCCTTAATTACAAATGTCAGTAAAAGATTTTCCCTCTGTGTGCTTTGTAATTACCGCGGAGCTCGAATTACATCCAGCCACTGTGAGGTGACGTTGTGTCGGGCGGAGAATAGCATGAGATATTTGTTGAGTTTAGAAAAGAAAAGAGAAGGAATATGCATAAAAACAATCATAAAATGTCTTCAGTTGGCCAGATCTATTTGTATTTGGATCAAAGGCTTGGTTTACCCAGTTATTATTCTTCGAAACAAACTAAATGTTCATAGCAGGTATTGATGTCAACCTAAACATGGCTTAGAAAACACAAAGGCATATTACCCCAGCCTGGTCCTTTCTATACAGCAAGCATACGGCAAAGCCTGAAAATGTAGTCTCTCTCTGCAGTCTTTGGGCCTTCCGTTTCTCCGTATCTCCCCCCAGTTCAGGTTAGGCTTTGTCCAAAAAGTGGCACGCCATGTCCTACGTTGAGACGCGTCTTCCAACATCAACAACAGGCCCTGGCATTCAATCTGATGGGTCTGGGGTCCGGTGTCAGTCAACTCCCAGAGTGTCCTTCTGCCCAGCTGAAAGCCCCCCGAGCTGAAAGCCCCTGAAGCCGGCTTCACCTGTCGTCCACTCTCTCTCTCTCTCTCTCTCTCTCTCTCTCTCTGCCGTGGCCTACCTCGGATTTGATCTGCCGGTTCTGTCACGCGACTCAAACCGTGCGCTCTGCTCGGCTCCGAGTCTACGTGCACTCCGGAACTTTTCCTAGGGGTGGTTCCCGAAATGAAAGGTTGTGCTCCACCCAAGGCTGCAAGGCCACACCATGCTCTATAAATAGGGGGTCTATGCTGCACACATGGGTTGGGGGTGGGAGCCAAAATGCCCGCCTCGGCAACTGGGCGGCCGGGCGGTAGGCCCAAACGTGACAGGGTAAGGGGTGCGAGGGGGGCGTATTTCTAGAGGGGAGTGGAGGGTGGGGGGCCAGGAGGGAGTTGTAGCACTTTCAAGGCAAAAAAGCTTATTTTTCAGTGTAAAGACAGTCAGGGAATGGCGTCTTTTATTATCCCAAATCCATTTTATGCCTGTCATGGGGATTAGGAGGTGTGTATAAAAAGTTTGAGGCGAGTAAATGTACTGCTAGAAGACGCTTTTAGATTTAATTAGTGTCTACACTTTACAGATGTATAGGTGGGTAGACTTTAGTGGTCCACCATCATTAAAGCAGTGATGGTGGGTTTTGTAGCTAGCTAGCTTTTTTAATGCTAAATATATAGGTTAAGTTTTTAGATATAGAATAGTATGATATATATTAATGTTTTGATCTAATGGTAAATGACAACAAACACCACAAAATATTATCTTGAAATATATCTGTAATTGGTCTTCTTTCTTAAAGTCTGATACAAAGACATGCAATCAACACAAAAAGAAAATAAAACAGTAATATATTTACAATTTACAAAGAATCACTTCCTTGTGAAAATAGCACTTATAAATATGATTTACATAACAAAATAAATATGTAAATTACTAATGTAGCTTGAGTTTTTCTTTCTGTTAAAAAAATATGTTACAGAATATAATTACAATTAGTAATACCTTTCCTTGTCTCGTGTGATGTAAAATAAAGGTCCTTTAAAAACAGCATTTATAAGACAGCAATACACACATGAACGTCTTTATATTAAAAAGTGATTCTATTGTCAAATAAACGATGGAAGTTATAGAGTAAACACATAACATGACCTATACAAATACTCCAGAACATTATACACAATATTTGTCTCCCTTTGAATGCACTTGTTTCTGAGAAATGCTGGACTTCTGAGGTGAACTCGTCTTGAAATCACGTATAACACAAACACATATCCTTGGCATTGGTTGCCACTGGTCTTCGTTCTTGTTATGCCACTGGTGGCAACGACATAGTGGTGTTCATAATTACACCGATTAAAAAAATTGTATTAAATCAGGAATCATTTCAACCAGTTTTCTCTATCCTTTCGCTCAAAGTTGTTATCATAAAGTAATACTTTTTTTTTTTAATTGTACGGGTGTCAATGAATGTTACATTTTTTATCTGGTCTAATCATTTATCGCTGTTTGTCGTTGTTTGCATTATTTCCTTTAAGTACCAACAGCTTATGAGCGATGGGTAATGGAATCGAACTGTAGAAGACAACGAGAACACATATCCTGATTCCTGACCAACACTTAACCGAGCGACTACACAAAACACGAAACATCACCGTCGCAGCTTACCGTGTAAAAAAAAAAAAGATCAAATATACGTCAATAAATCAAAACCGACCCCAAAAAAAAGCATATCAACGAGCATCCTTAAAACTGGATTACATTTGAGATATATAAATATATATTTATTTTCCGTTTTAACCAAAACATAAATTAAGAGGAGAGTTAGCAAGCCTTGTGGTAGGCTTGTTGTCCTTGGAACCGGTCACCAGCACTGGGTTGTGGAAATAAAAAAAAGGTACTTAAAAGGATAAAATAGTGTATCTATGTACCCAGGGTAGACATAAACAACATAGAAACATAGCCCTTGTTTTTCGGACTGAGGTGTGGGCTAAAGGATTAGCTAAACAAGCTGGGATGGGGGGGGGGTTGTGGTAGAGAGATGGGGGGGGGGTAAAAGCAGAGGTATCGGCTGTGGAAGACTGGGCCGAGAGAGAGAGAGAGAGAGAGAGAGAGATAGAGAAAGAGCGAGCGAGAGACCAGCCTTGCGTTGTTGTTGTTGTTGTTGTTGTTGTTGTTCTATCGTAGCTTGGCGCTGACGCCACAGCGGTCCGTTTAGCTGCCGCTACTGAGCATGCCCAGTAGCTTGGCGGGGTCCATACCCTGCTGCTGGGCCATCTTCTGCACGTCGAAGCCCATGTGCATGAGGAACTGGATGACGTTCATCTCCTGCCCCGTGAACTGGTCTCTGATGGTGGGGCAGGTGGGGTTGCAGTGGGGCCAGGGGCAGCTGTCGATCAGGTGCATCGGGCAGCCCTTGGGTGGGGCCTTATTGTTGCGATTGCTGTCGTGGAGGCTGCGGTCCCAGCAGTGGAGGGCCCGGGGCAGGGACGTGCCCTTCACCTGCACGTCTATCCAGTAGCTGGAGGTGGACACAAGAGGGCGCTGTCAGCTCACGGGAACGGAACGCACCACGATAATAGTAAAGTCACACACACAAATTCCTCAGACGCTATGCAGGAACCGGGAATGACAACAGGCGCTTTTTGGGGCTTTTATTATGCCGCTTTTCCACTGCATGGTACCAGCTCGACACGACTCGACTCGACTCAGCTCGCATTTTTTGCGTTTCCACCGCGAAAACATGGTATCTGGTACCTGAAGTGGCTGCTTTTTTTAGTACCGCCTCGCTCTAGGTTCCAAGCGAGCTGAGCCGATGCTAAAAGGTGACGTCGGCAGACGGCCGGCCACTGATTGGCCAGAGTGTGACGAAGTCACGAGAGCGACATGGCAACCATGCTGGTAACAGCCATAGCAGCGCCGCAGCCAACATATTCCACTTCTTCAACTTCTTCAACATGCCAGCTAATAATAGTAATGTTATCGATGTCCTCCATTGTTGTTATGCGGGTTCTGTCCATGTGTTGGTTGCGTAGGTGTTGTTTGCGTCGCGTACAAAAATACGTCACGGCCCTTTCGCGCAGCCGACCCCGCCCACGTCCAGGAGGTACTATTTGCGGTGGAAAACGACCCGTGCTGCTACCGTGTCGAGTCGTGTCGAGTCGAGTCGAGCTACATGTGCGGTGGAAAAGCGGCATAGAGGCTTCTGTTGTGTCCTTTCGTCTTTGAACATCTGTTGAGAGCAGATGGCGGGTCGAGTGATACTCACTTTCTGGTGATAACTTCATGGGATAAGCAGGCCGGCGCAAACATGGCTCTGTGAAATCAAGGATGACACCATTATTATACATGCATACATACATACATATATAGATACATACGCACACGTATACATATACATGTTTACACACATACATACATGCATTTATCACACACATACATATACACACACACACACATACCTGTAAATACATAGTAGTTATATTTACAGAATCTTTGTGAAGTGAAGTTAAGTGGAATTGTAAGATCGAAACACAGCGTTCAAATAAAACGTGCAGGCTTCCTCTACACACTTGGTCAGCTAGAGTATGGAGAGTGGTTCTTACGGCACGTCCTTGAGGGTGTTCCTCAGCTCGATGCCCAGGTTCTGGATGTAACGCCACTGGCCTTCCTGCACAGGCTGTCCCGTCAGCTGGATGTTGTCCACCGTCAACTGGGCCTCGTCAAACAGCCACTGGACCACGAAGACCGGGCCTGCATGGGGACAATGGACAGCGAGGTTAGGTTAGGCGAGTGAAGTTTCTCTTGGGCTACCTATTAGGGCTGTGCAATTAATCAAATTAATCAAATTCTAATCGTGATTTCGATTTTTGGGTCAAACGATCTCCTAATAATATAATCGAGTTTTAAACGATTTTTTTTTGACAGCTGGTTACATTATTTTCTTGTGCTTTTTTTAAGGGGAATTTCATAGTTCTCATTTAGAAAGTGTTTTTTTTTTGAGAGAGAGATGCTGAATAAATGCATCATGTGCTCAACTCAAAAATAATCGTTAGAATAATAGTGATTTCAATATTGACAAAAATAATCGTGATTATGATTTTTTCCATAATCTAGCATTCCTACTACCTATTAGATATCGACGATGAAAAGTACCACCAGCATCTCAACAGCCATTGTGTACGTTGAGTTGATCCTGTGAGGAGGAAGCTTCACATCAACACTCACTCTTTATTGATGGGAAGACTCTGTATCCAAAGAAGCAGTTCCACTCCTCTCCTTCGTGGGTCAGTCTGCACTCCTCCGGGACCACGCTACCCCAGTACCTGTTGGGGCGGCAGGTCAAAGGTCAATGCGGTGTCAATGAGTAGGTATCTCACAGCAGGTGCATCTGCACATGATTTGCTGTTATCTATTCATAATTGTAGTGCTTTTTGTTAATGTGCTCGTCACATGAAAAGTTTAGCAAATAATCCCATGTTGTTTAAAACCCTCGTGGCGCAATCCAACAACCGACTGAAATCCACTCTGTGACGCACGACAAAACAACACAAACGCACAATCACGGACCGAACAGAGGAGACGGGGCCTTACTTGATGCCTCTGCGGATGGTCTCGGTGGGGGAGCAGCTGACGTTGTCCACGCAGTCGGCGCAGTGGTACTGCTTGTTGTCCAGGAACCAGCCCGAGTCGGAGAGGCCGCGCACCTGGACGGCGGCGTGGCCCAGCCCCTCCAGGAGGTCGGCCACGCGGTCCACGTTCAGCAGGACCCCGGTGCCCCCCGCACTGGGTCGAGGAGGACGGGACGGTCAGGACGACGGCGCCACACAAACACAAACGCAACGCAAACACAATCGACACACGGCAGGAACTCAGGAGGTAGAGCGGGTTGACTGGTGGCCGCAAGGTTGCCGGTTCGATCCCCGCGTCCTCCAAGCAGAGGGTCGAGGCGTCCCTGAGCAAGGCACCAAACTCTGGCTGTCGCCTTGCGCGGTTGACTCCGCCGTCGGTGGGTGAATGTGTGCATGAATGGGTGAAAAATACACACACCTGCTGCCTGCTAGCAGGAGAACCTTGGCGTTGTCCAGGCCTTTAGACAGAAGGTCCTTCACCACCTCCTGGATGATCAGGGAGCCCATGAAGGCGTAGCTGTCTGAACACACGACACCGAGATGTTTTGGTGAGAAAAAAACCGACAGCGTACACAATAAAAAAGTTCCGACACTTTGTGGGAAACGAAGTTGAAGGAAAGCTAAAGAAAGCTTACTCTGGTCCGTCTTGGGCGAAGCCCCGCTCCAGACGTCACTGGAGCAGTAGGGGATGAACCTGCGTGAGACACGTCAGAGACGGGCTTTAGACGCGTGGACGTGCGGCTACCATTACAGCCACCGGGCACAGGAAGTGCTCCGGAAGGATGGCAGCTGTCATTAGGCAGCGCCAACTTAAACACCCACATTAACGCACATGCCCGCACGTAATCGTATACATTCACATGCACACACACACGAGCATTCTCCCACACACAAACATGAACACAGACACACACAGACACACACACACAGACACGTTCATGAATTAACTTACACCATGTTTGCGTTCCACCAGTGTGGGTTTTCCTCAGGCAGTGGAGACAGAATCCCCGTACCTGCAGAGACCAAACAACAACAACAACAACAACAACAACAACAGATCAATATGTATCCTTAAGAGCACCCAGCCATCCTCCTCCTCCTCCTCATCATCCTCACCATCATCATCATCGTTGGATAACAGTCATTACAGCCCAATGAGAGGGCAGGTGAGTTTAGGGCACCAGGTAGGGCAACGGTGTCTGCTGCAACCCCCCGTTCCTTCATCTCACAACCAAGACTGCGTACAGACACACACACACACACACGCACGCACACACACACACTCTCGCTCTCTTGCAAGCCTGCTGAGATCTCAATGCATTAGCCGTAGCAGAGTACAGCCACGACCGTAGTACGTGTTCCCCTATGGTCCTGTAGCCCAAGCAGTAGTAGTGGTGGTGGTAGATGTAGCGGTCGTAATGTAAGTAGTAGACCACTGAGCTGAAGCTAAAGTCCTGTGCCTTAGCTTTTGCTTCCTTCTTTGAGGCCACTGTAGCTCAAAATGTACGTTTATTTATTTATTTAGCATAAATGATGGCAGGCATAATTCACCAACGCTAAAACAGCCATGCTCATGCCCCGTTTCCGTGGCACCAGTGGTGCTGAGGCGAGGGTTATCCGTGTGATACTGTGTGTGGGATAGCAGGGGGGGGGGCGGTGGTCTCTCCCTGGCGGGATGCTGACCTGTTTTGGTCTGGGGCCACTTGGACGAGCTCATCAGCCTCCTCATGGTCTCGTAGCGAGTGTCACAGTTCTCTTTGTTGAAACAGTACCATCCACCTGAGGACAGACGGACAGACAGACGGAAGGAGGCCCCGGAGACACACGTCCAAGTTACCGGGTGTTTATCTCACGTTCAACATTTTTCCTTACTTTCATATTTCACAAAACATTTCCTTGATCATTGCATGGAAAAATCTGGGAGTTAAGATATCCCTATTGTTTTAAAAGATTAAAGATCCTTCACACGTGGATTAGGACAGAAGAAACAGGTTGAATCAGTGGATGATTGTGGGATGTTTTTCAGAGCACACACCTTCTAGGAAGATCAACCAGCGACGGCTGCCTCGAGATTCCTTCAGGTAGTATCTGCAAGAGAAGCGCATCATTCATGAGTTACACTAACACACATTCATCGGCATCGCTTCAATTAATGCAACGTGAACTTCAAACTGAAAATAAAACGTTACAATCGATAAAGATGAAGAAACAAGGGGAAGATGATCTGCAACATACTGCCTACTACTATCCGCTCAACAACGTTTCCATGATAAAACAAATGTCATGTGGCCGAGGCAACCCCGAACAAAGACCCCTTGTGTCTAAAGTTACAAGATAAAAATAAAACCTGTCACCTACATGAATTTAGCCTGGAGATTACCCCCGATCAAAGCGGATAAACCTGATTGGCTGATAGGGCAACCCTTGCAACCCACATGACAGTTGGGGAAAAAAATAAACGATGCAATGTTCTTCCCATCTTCAGTGTACGTTGCCATGGCGACTGGTGTGTACCATCATATTCTGTCCGGCTGCTCTGATGTCATCATTCCTAAACAGTGTCCTACAATCACCCTTTCAGCACGTAGGAATGAAAACACACACTGGAATAATGTAGCGCTTGTATTTTGTACGAGCAAACGTTCAATGATGTCTAGGGGTTGTTGCTGCGGGACCCATATACACACACGTCTCTGTAGCCTACTGTCAAACCCAGGAGATCAAAAGAGAAACTGAGGTTCAAAAGTCCATTGAAATAGTGCAACGCAGGGGCTGGGAAGATTGGTCATCTCTGCATCGGTAGGCCTATACATGCCCTGTTTATAACCTTGAGTAAACATATATATTATACTTTTCCCCCTTCCTATACTTTCCTCACCAAAGATGAAATTAAAATGACAACCTAAAATAAATTCCGACCATGTCCAGACAGCAGATTCCAGTCCACAGCAGACTTCAAGTCGTCAGCTCCAGCACGTCGTCCACCAGACTTAACCAGTGACTTTGCTCTCAGCAATCGGCAGAATCCACTGCATCAAACAGCATCAAAGGAAACGGCCTTGGCAGCTCGTCGGTTCTGTTGCTCAGACATTTAATCACATTCTGGCTGCCGTTGAATGCCTCGCAGCCTTGTTCGGACGGTCAACAGCAGAGACCGCGCAGCCAAGCCAAGAAGAGCAGTATTTCGGTGCTAGAAGGCTAGTAGCACGAGTCTGCTGCTCGTTTAACTTTTGATTTACAAAGTGCAGGGTTTCATTGTCACCACCGGGAAATACATCAGACTTTATTTAGTCGACTATAGTGCGGCGAGCAGGAGAGAAATTCAGGCATGGAACTATGATTTATGATCTCAACATGGGATTAATTGAGAGGCTGAATTACGAATTAATTATGCGTCACGGCGGCAGATCTAAAAAAACGTCTTATTTTTTGGGAGACTTTTGAATGTACATTCAACGTCATTTCTTCATATTCATATTCATATTTTCAATCCTTATGAAAAACACTTAGCAATAGACGATAGTTCACAGATTATACCCATAGTTGATAGATAAAACAACATTGTTGTTGAAGCAACATTATTATTTTTGAGAACAGTTCTCCGGAGGACTGGATGGACTAGCATCTGGAGACAGCACTGAGCATCCATCTGCCAACAGTTGTCCCCGACCGTCTACCTGTCTTCGTCCTGAGCTTAGCTCCCCAGCGTCCATTTTGAGGTTACCCCAGAAGTAACCCCTAGATCTATAGATAAGCCACCATTCTGCCTCCACTGAACTGATACAAAATATACCTGATGTTTATGAATATAACTTTAAAAATGAATAACTAATACAACTTATATAACTTTATCTATTCTGTGATTGTAATTGTATTCAACCTGTCTTGATAAAACATCATATATTGTTGCAGCATTCCTTTACCCTATATGCCTATTCTGCTTGTTCATAAATGTAGCACTCTGATCAATTATGTATATTCCACAATATGTGTTTTCTCCAATAAAACAGCACAACAACCCAGCAGTCTCCACATAGCGGATCTGTTTTTGCTACACTCAAAGGAAAGGCGGATCTGTCTGACATTAAAATGCTTTCAGAGCAATGGCTTATCCTCCTTAAGAGGAGAACTCGGCCAGGCTTCCCCAATAACAAAGGGATTTACCCCTAATCTCACTGTCAACAATGGATCGCACAGGAGATAAAAGAACGGGGAGATTCTCGCCCTGCTGCGGAGTGGCTTTAGAGCGGCTCAACTTCGGAGGCAAAAGGCACCAACTTCGGAAATATACCTTGCTGCACAGCCTGCACTCCCAGCACTCAAAAGCGAACAGAAAATAATCGCAAGCATCTCTCTAACGCGGTGCACCCAGGAGAATGCTGCATTGTAATTTAGAGCAAAGGAAATGAAGCGTCCAGCCATGTGGCTGTCGTCCTCCTCCTCCTTCCACGCGCCGCTGCTGCTGACACGAAGCAGCTGTCCGTCCTCGGTCGGTCTAGACCGGCGCGTGCTCTGATCATTCAACCCCGTCGCTTCCACGACGGCCTGAATATGTTTTTTCGGAATTGACCTTGCCTCAATAAGTTCAACCGGGGGATACTCGTGCGTTGTCAATTGTACGCCTGGCTTAAAAGTTAGCTAGACAGGGGTTTGAAGTTATTATAGCTACGTACCCAGAAGGACTGCCGTCGTTGCATGTGACGGACGTATTCTCCAACAAGTGCAGTTTCATGTCGTAGTCGAGCTTCTGCGCCGAGCAGGGGTACAGCGACTGGGCGAGGTTCTTCACTTGGGTCATGAAGTTGTCCATGTTCTCCTCCACCGCCGTGAAATCCAGAGGGAAGCTTTCCGTGGTGTCTGCCCGGTCCCGGTACGCGGGAGAGGGCGGCGCGCGCCGTGGTTGCGGGTTGCGACCGCCGCGGAACCTCCGGGCGCAGAACACCCCGGACTGCATCAGCACCAGCAGCACCACCGAGGAGACGAGGCGCACCGCTGTCATCTTATCCACGCAGAACACGATACAACCACGCAGACGGCTTGGTCCAAATTTAACCCCCTCGACGTTTGCCTGGATAACAGGCCTACGCTTCAGAAATAAAAATAAAAATAATAATAACGGTGTAGTAAAACCACAACAACAACAACAACAACAACCACAACAGCGCCCTAAACAGAGTTGAGTCTTCCCTTCGTTTGTTCCGAGTGATGCATTGACTAAACTAGAGTCAAAACGTGTCCAGAAGTATCTCTTGTGGCTCTTGGTTTAACAGGGCGACCTGTCCAGCCTGCCTAGTACAACTCAGGGGCCGGGGAGCGAGTGTGCGGGCTTGAATGACAACACTCGTGCCATGCGCTTGTATTTTATTCAAACTTTCCCCCCTTGTGGGTCCCGTCAGCCAATCGCTGCGGTGGGCAGGGCCCGCGCATGATCAAGCGGGGCAGACTACCCCCCTTTTAATTTATAGAGGGGAAAAATGTCCATGCGTTGGTTCTTTTGATCCGAGATGTTTTATTTGATGTGGTGATTTTCATTGGCTTTGAAATGCCTATTTCCCATTCCACGCGAATTTATTGAGTGAGAATACGCGTCTTGTTAGGCAATGTAGCCTCACAATTAAGTGTGGAAACACGCAACATACAATAAAAAAACAAGGTCTGAGGTGACGTGAATAATAACCGTAATAATAACAACAATAATACTAATAATGATGATACTAATGTAAATAATGGGAAAAAAATCAAAGCAAAGTTGTGCAATTCCTCATATTTAAGCCGTTGCAGGTGAAACACAACCAATGTTTTAAATTCGTTGCTGTGGAGCATGAAACGGCGGATTATATGTGCACATCCCAAGTCAAGGAAGAGAGACAACATAAACAGTGGATCCTGGAACACAAAGCCATCCTGACTCGTTGAACAACTCTTCAGCGGTGATGCTTAGCTTTGGAGAAAAAAGGACGGACTCGGACGCTTTCTTTTATCAAGGGGCCCCAAAAGATCAAAGCAACCATCACTCCCCCCACCCCCCTCCCTTACACCCCCCCCCCCCCCCCCCCCCCTCTCGGCTCCCTTCAAAGTTCCCCGGGTGTACTGTATATTTTAAGTCGACTCGTGCATCCTGAAAGAGTGTTGGCCCAACATTAACATGTTTTAGGAACTAAGGATTCATTTAATTTATTTTCTTACTCGTTATTTACACTGAACCTTGACTAAACGTCAATCGCAACACAAAGTAGCCTACCCTCGGAGGACTTTCATCCGCCTGAAACTCTCCCGAGCCATTACGTAATAAATTAACCAATTGGCTTGAAGCATTACAGCGCGTGAAGACGCACTAAAAAATGTAAATGCATTGAACGCCTGGAGGGACGCGATCTAAATTGGTTTAATCCCGCTGCGTGGAAGGGACGTGCTAAGCATCGCGCACAATAAAAGCGTAAAGACATTGTGAACATCTATTAGACCAGGGGTCCCCAAACTATGGCCCGCGGGCCGTATACGGCCCGCGGGCCATAGTTTGGGGACCCCTGTATTAGACGCTATACAGGCGACGCACTCAAAGGAAACCCAAACAAGAGCGTTGTGTTAAGCGGCACATTTAAACAGAACCCCGTTGCTTTTAACTAAAGCTTCAAACGTCAGACAC
>NC_082383.1:1239104-1259768 GCF_031168955.1 Gadus macrocephalus
CATACTGTACATACAGTGTGGACATGCATCAGACGAGATAAGATCTGTGGGCAGCGCGTGCGTGGGGACATTGGCGTACGTGAATGCACCCCGTTCACCCACTGGTGAGCGTGCGGCGTTTGAAGGCGAGGCTGGGTCAGGGGGGTGGCGGTGTGTGCGTTTGATGATGGCCTTTTATTATTGCAGAGGGTCGAGACCCTGCCTGGCGCTCCTCCTCTTCTCATCAGGGGGTCATGCAGCAGCTGGCGGACTTACACTTGGCTTAGGGCTCTGGGAGAAGGGCGAGTGGGCACTCACACACCAATGTTTTTAGTGGGGGTGGGGGGGGGGGCACTCAGAAAGTGTGTGAGAGCTGTGTGCGTACGTGTGTGTGTGTGTGGGGGGGGGGGGGGGGGGGGGGGTATATGAGTGTATGCGTGCGTGTGTGTGAATGTGGTTGTGAGTGTGTGTATATGAGTGGCTGTGATTTTTGTGTATCTATGTGTGTGTGTGTGTGTGTGTGTGTGTGTATGCGTGTGTGTGTCTGTGTTTCTGTTTGTATATATGTGTGTGTGTATGTGTGTGTGTGTGTGTGTGTGTGTGTGTGTGTGTGTGTGTGTGTGTGTGTGTGTGTGTGTGTGTGTATATATGTGTGTGTGTGTGTGCGCGCGTGTGTGTTTGTGCGAACATGTATGGTTTGGATGAGATTAAGCAGACTTCCAATTGGACTCTAGATCAAATATCTGCTCTCTCATGGGGACTGCTGATGCACCGTTCCCAGAGATTCCCCATTGATGCCCAATCCGTCTCGACCCCTCGACACGCCCCCCCCCCCCTATTTTTAAAACAAATAAACAAAATGCTGACCCACTTCCAGGCCCGGGGCTACACCCTGGGCCACTCTCTCCCACAGGCAAGAGAGTCTCCCTGGGCTCCTGCCCTATCCTCACACACCCAGCCTCCAGTGAGTGCAGAGCTCCTCGCTGTAAAGGTCTTTATTTCATACATTTGTCCACTGTGGTTTCCTGGATTTAATGGCTGCACTTTTCTCCTGGGTGTTCTCCCGCTGACCTCTCATTGGCTCAAAAGGAACACCACGACGCCTCTATGGGTTGTTTTAAGCGTGGAGAGAGATGTGATTCCTTATGTTTGGAATTGAATGTGTTTCACCACCCGTCCTGCTGTAAGGTGACTCTCATGTTCTGTCCCGGCTCTGGTCGATGACGGTGAGCCACTGCAAAGACGTCAGTGGTTTATTGCAGCTCCATTCACGTTCACTCGTCTATTTCATTTCCCATGGTGGGAGTGAAATTGAATCCGTGTGGGTAATTCCTAGCATAACAAAACTGTTTCGTTATGGTTAAGAGGCCGTGACCAAATACACCATAATTGGCTTACTTAGCAATACATATTTCCTCTGTTGAGAAATGGATGGCAATCTTTGCTCGTTGGTTTTTTGCCCAGTTGCTACAGTAAACTAAGCAAAAGGTGCGATAACAGTGGATTGAATTCAAACAAACGAGTCTCTATGTGTCGTAAGATGTTCGCTCAAACTTACGGAGCAGTCCAGGAAAAAAGACTCCCCAAAAAGCGAACTAATACGTTTTTGTTAAGGTTATGCTTTAAAAGTGAAAAGTGAAACATAAGCAACACTTACACACGAGGACCAACAACACTTTCCCCCAGTAGAACCACAGATAGCGGTGCAGCGTACACATGTTAAGAACCACCTGGTGTTTAACCGCGCATTTGATGGATGAAACCCCTGGATCTTGAACCTACAGGTAGGAAAGTATGGCAGCGTCCGAGCGGCAGGGCGTCCGGGCGCTATGCGCGTGTTTCCATGGCGTGCGCGCCTCAGGGACACTGAGGCGGTAAGCCTTGTGCTGTCCTGTCCTTCCATGGCTCACACAAAACGCTGTCACTTTGATCATCTCCTACCGGTCTTTTGATCTTGGCTCTCTTGAAAGAGGCCGATAATGATGTCCAATTGATTATGCAGAACGATAGATCATTCGTCCCTCCCACCCTCCCTCTCTCCCTCTCTCTCTCTCTCTCTCTCCCTCTCTCTCTTTACTGTGTGTTTGCTGTGCAGAAGCAGATCGCTTGCATGCCATACTGGCCCTTGCCTTTCTTCTTCTTAAACAAATAAAGACGACAAACATCAAAGCTGTGCTTGGTTAATAAAAGAAGACCTCAAATATTTTCCATTATGTTTGACATGGTTTTGGGTTTCTCCATCCAGAAGAACAACAACAGGACGGAATAAAATCTCCCTCTCTCTCTCCTTCTCTCTCTTTATTTCTTTCTCTTTCTCTCTCGCTCCCTCTGTCTGCGCTACAGAGGTTAAGCAGACCAAGCCTGTGCTTGTTCTTTTGATCTTGGTGGCTCTAATTATTCAGAGGTAGTCCATCTCCCTCTCCCCCTCCCCCCTCCCCCTCTCCCTCTCCCTCCCTCTCTCTCTCTCTCTGTCTCTCTGTCTGTCTCTCTCTCTGTCTCGGTATGTCTTTCTTTCTCCCCCCCCCCTCTCTCTCTCTCTCAGCTCTGCAGCCCTCTCTCCACTCCTACTGTCCTGATTATGACATCCAAGGTTGCTACGACAACAGCAGTCAAAGGGATCACTCTCTCCTTTGAAGTGCAAGTCGCCCCGTCCTGCCTCTGTCCGAGGCCAGAGCGCTGACCTTTGACCCCACTGATTGCTTCCGTGGCCCGGACAGGCAGAGATAACTGTAAATGGAGGCCTTTGATATCCCCTTAAGACTAGGAGCCTCGGGGAAATATGTGGGCATGCAGGCATGAGGAGTGTGTGTGTGTGTGTGCGTGTGTGTGTGTGTGTATGTGTGTGTTTGGGGGGGGGCGGGGGGCATGGGTTTGTGTGTGCACATGCAAACGTACCCAAATGGACACATAAGCAGCATATGGCAGAGGCCATGGAAACGTTAGTGTGACTCTGATCAAAGCCCTGAATGAAGATATCAAACTCCCCTTCGAACTCTCGAACTCTTGATCTGTTCAACAAATGCCGGAGGAAAGCGGCAGTAATTCACACCAGGGGCCTCTGTTATCAAAGCTACGGTGAAAACCATGTATAGAAATATCACTTCATCTGGATATTTTTCTAATACATCACACCCAGTATCTGATACACATCAGAAGCCGCGCTGAATTGTTCGCAGTGAATAATTAACTGTCTCCTCTGTCTTTATTTACAGTCACAGCCCAAAGTGCCCACGGGAAAGGCTTTGCTAAAAACAACTCATTAACGTAAAATATTTCCCCATACAACTCCTCTGCCGCGGTCCCCGAGGTCGCCGTCACCGTTCGCGAGACACGCAGAGTTCAACGGCGTGTGTTTCCACGGCGTCTGACGCAGGCGAGCCGAGATAAAGAGACAGCGGCCGTCCGGAATACTACTTTCTTGGCAGACGCGTCTGGCGCGTGTCTATTGGAAACAGCGCGAGATAAATCACCGCGTGCGCAGGGAAGAACGAAACTCAGCGCTGGTGACGTTGAACACACATCAGGGATTAGCGGAGAGCGTCTGGTCGATTATTTTATTATTTGTGTTTCTTCTTATGCTTTTCCCTTTCTTTGAAGGTATTGACGTCGTTGGTCGACGCTACAAGCGTTGTGATATGTTTATAGGCCCCTGTTTGATGGCTGGTAACGATTTTTTTTGTTAACACTGAGTTACAGCCTAACATCGAGTGTTGTTTGTCAGAGGTCATGTCCAAGTTGCTGCTCAGCGCTGAGATATGCCTTTGAAATGGTTGCTGAGGTTTGTCGAGGAGGGGCTTGTTTCAGAGAGGGCTTTCTGAGCCCCCTCCGAGACGCTGTTCAGGAATTGGTGCTAATACCGCATAGCCATCATGGGGATACGTGTTGAAATATCCCGTGGAATGGAAGCAGAACGGAGGCCGGCTCTCATGTGATGGGCAAATAAAGATGAACAGATGAGCGTTTCTTGTTTGGGCCCTCTCTCTCTCTCTCTCTCTCTCTCTCTCTCTCTCTCTCTCTCTCTCTCTCTCTCTCTCTCTCTCTCTCTCTCTCTCTCTCTCTCTCTCTCTCTCTCTCTCTCTCTCTCTCTCTCTCTCTCTCTCTCTCTTTCTTTCTCTCACTACATCTCCAGCTCTAATTACTGCCTTTCTTTTTTCACTCTATACTTTGAACTGTGGTATTTCTTTCTTTCACTCAGAAGAGAGTAAAAGAAAAAAAGGAAAGAAAAGGATTCTGTCGGACTGAATGCAGCAGTTCATGCCCAGAATAGAAAATACAAAGCCTTGTAATTTGCAGAATGTCATCAAATGTTTGTCATCTTTACCTCCTTTTTCTCCCCCTCTTTCAGCACCATGTGAGCGGCCCATATGAAAGAGCTCAGAGGGAGCTGTGGAATTTGTCAGGGTACAAAATGAAACGACTACCGGATACTAATTATAACTCTGTTTCCCAACCGGCCGTGGCACTTCGGGGAGAAAACAAACGCAGTGGAACAGACACACGGAAATCGTTTTTATAACAAATAAAATCTTGACATCCAACCGGTGCATCTACGTTCGTTTAGTATTCTGCCGGGTGATCGTCTCCGTTATCGGCAGCATTTGGTTCGAACGTCGTAAACACGTCAACTCGACCGCTCTTCTTCTTCCTGAAAGATTGAATTTTGCATTTTTATAGAGTGAGATAGACAGGAAGATATAGGAGATAGAGGGGAGGACACGCAGCAAAGGAACAAGGGCAGGAATCGAACCCGGTTCCTTGGGACTAAGCCTTAACGCTATGTGCTCTACCCGGTGGGTGAGCCATCGCGGAGTCCCCTCTTCCTCTTTCTGAAGACACTGTGAGTCCTCATGAGAAAAGCCTCAGAAGCGTCTTACGCTGTTCCGACACGGCCTTCGGAGGGTGCTGTTTCTGCTCAGGACTTAAAGCTAATATCCGTCCCCTGGGCTCGATCGCCTTGGTCCCATCCCTCTACCGACTAGACTATTAGTTTGTATCTCTGGGGTGGTAGGGGGGATTTGTTTAGTACTTTTACTGTGAAACGTACGGCTTCATCCTGCCTCACCGGACCTGTTCTGTCCCTCGGAGAACCAGTCCAGAAGCAGAAGCTCGCCAACGCTCAAACGGTGGTTTGGAGAAGAATGTGTTGTTCCTTTCTCTGCTTTAACGACTTCCTGTCAGCCTGGCCCTCTTGGCCTCACCTCCGATCCCGATATCGAGCCGCAGGGGGGAAGCGAGAGCGATGGGGAACAACAACAGCACACTACCCTCTGACATCTGACACGTAGACACCAGAATGCCAGCGACGAGAACTTGATGGTTCACTTCGTGGATCACCAATCATCATTATCACCATCATCACCATCATCACCATCATCATCATCATCCTCAACATTCGTGAAGATATCACCGCGGAACGCAGCGCGGCACCAACACAGACTTCAAAACACGAGACGAGACAGCAGCCCAACCCCCGCCTGCAATTACTTCAATTAGTCCGCGTCTTAATGTGTCTGCAGGATCTCACTGAGACTTCCCCATGTCTCTCGAACCCAACTGTTCTTTAATTACCATTTTTGACTTCTTTTTTTAAAGTCTCCAAACTGTAAGAGATTGACACTCGTAACGTGTCTCAGTGCAGAGGCAAGATAATCGGCCTTTTGAAACACGTTTTCTCGTCGGCACGTCGTTCACTCACAACCGGTAGCCCTGTGATGGCGTGGGGGGCCTTTTAGAATGGTAAACAAACAACGGCGTGGCTCCCATGGCAATCAGCTCCCATGTAAACAGCTGCAGCACCAGAAGCTCCTGTGTCCCATATGAGCTGTGTGTGTGTGTGTGTGTGTGTGTGTGTGTGTGTGTGTGTGTGTGTGCGTATGCATGTGCACGTGCATGTGTGTTTTTATATGTGTGTGTGTGTGTTAAGAGCTGGGAAAGACCTTGGGGGATGGGGGGGGGGCTGGATGAGGCGGAGTACCACTCCGATGTTACCTCTCTCTCCTCACTGAAAACCCCCTTTCATCTTTTTGCGTAACGGCGGCACGACTCCTGTTGTCGTTTATTGGCGGTGGGATCTTTTAAAAGCATCCCCTCGCCTCTTTGAAGTGAGGAAGGGTCCGTTTCCCCTCCGAGGCGGTGTCGCCACGGTCCTTGATTGCGATTGGATGAGATGAGAGTGATCTATTTGTGTGTGCGTGTGTGTGTGTGTGTGTGTGTGTGTGTGTGTGTGTGTGTGTGTGTGTGTGTGTGTGTGTGTGTGTGTGTGTGTGTGTGTGTGTGTGTGTGTACATCAGCTCTGATCGGGGTTGCCCTCCACCATCATAGCAACACAGAATCCCAAAGGTTTGTTGTCATGATTCAACACTAAACTGACGACCAAGGAAGCAGAAGAGACAGTCCACCCTTGTCCTAGGAATGCTTCACCTTGTGTATTATAATCGATTTTTCAGATGAATTCAATGAATCCAGGAGCACTGGGGGCCATCTGAGATAAGAAGAGCATCTTCCACATCCAGCCTCATCAACAGAATGGCGGAGGCCGTCCGTTTCCCAGAAGGCCTCTGGTCTCCGGGGCGCTTTAATGGCTGACTCTGGTCAGCCACAACTTAAAAGTGCACACATTAAAAGCGTCCCTTTTTCAGCAGCTCCCTGTTCAGTTTGTCGGTAATGCGCCTCAGCTATTTCACACCGGAAATGTGGTGTGCTTCCCTTTTTTTTCTGGAGGATGTTTTCCTCAAAGTGTGTGCGTGTGTGTGTGTGTGTGCGCGCGCGCGTGCGCGTGTGTCTGCTTAATGTTATTTCCATCCCCGGCGTGTTGGTCAATACTCACAAAAGCCGTTCCCAGAGGATTTTATATGAATAACTTCTGAACATGTTGTTTGGGCCGCTTGCATCTCATCCCGTGTGAAGTGTCATATAGACCAAACACAAAAGGATGCACTATTCCTTTTGATGTGTGGAATGCTGCTGTCCTCCGAGGCAGACAGACGGTTACTGTCTCATGTGGGCAGAGCAGAGGTTCCGGTCCATTCTCCACCCTGGACCGCTTGAGGTCTCAGGGTTTGTTTAGCGAAGTGGAAATCCGTCGACACACCAGCACCGCTGCACTCCGCTAGTCTATGAAGGCTGATGGCTGGGCGTGTCTTCGCAGCACGTTGACGTACTCCATCGCGTTCCCGAATGAATCGCGTCCGGCTCCCCGAATCACCCGGGATTGGAAAACGCTCCGGAGCGTTGAAAATGAAGGGTTGTGCGAGTGATTGCGAGGTCAGCCATCGGGGCTGGGGGGGGGGGGTCAGAGAGGGTCTGAAGAGCTTGTGTTCCTCCGGGTGTGTTTGTGTAGGCCTTCAGAGGGTGGCGAGAAGTTTCCAACTGTGGCACCAGTGTTCCCCTGGACCGTCAGGAAAAACAACTCGGGCTCTCGGAGTTCCCGAAGCCGGCGTCTGACAACGCGACTGCACTCAGCAGAGTGTTTGAAATGTTAACTAAAGACAACACGCGGGATCATAGTGTCGTGCTTGTATATTTTCTGTAGGGTGCTTTGAAGTCAGAGCACACATTGCGTGGCAGGGCCTTAGGCAAAAGGCATACATAAAGGAAGGCGTTTGATTTAACCTCTCACTATGAGGCTCTCCCAGAAAAGATCTGGTAACGTCAGAGCCCTGAAGAGAAAAACACAACTTATCACCTTAAAATAATAATACATTTTTAATATTGCTAGTCTCCCGCTGCTTCAAATGAGTTAGTTGCTAGGCAGTTGAGTATGACGACAGTCAGTTGGATGACGCATGGATAAGGGGTAGATGGATGGCTGAATAAATGGATGGATGATGTCTTTGAAAGGTTCATTTATGACACATTATGCATGTTATGTCAAGAATATCTTGTTTCTGAAGTGTATCATTCACAAAAAGCCTGACAGAAAGGCACTGTCGACAATCAAATCTGTGGTTGTGGTTAGAACCAGACACACACATGGTACATGTGTGTATTGCATGATGGGACGTGTGCATGTTGTGTGACTGAACATGTGTATGCTGCTTGATGGAACGTGTGTGTGTGTGTGTGTGTTGTGTGCTGGTACATGCGTGTGTTGTGTGATGGAACATGTGTGTGTTGCGTGATGGTCCATGTGTGCGCTGCGTGACGGCACATGTGTGTGTTGCGTGATGGCACATGTGTGTGTTGCGTGATGGAATGGAGGAACGGTGGTCAGCTCACTTAAACAGAGACAGTCCCATGCCTCCCTCAAGATGCCATGGGCACTAAAGTTACCTCTTCATCTCCCGCTCTCCCTCTCGCTGAGGTTTTTCCGAAAATACAAACACTCACGCACACACACAAAACACACACACTCATGGACACAACACAATTAGAAACGTGTTGCGCATGCAAATGATCATAAATAGGCAACAAGTCCAGCTTATATATATTTTAACAAGCAATATTAAAGGCGTCCTGTTTTACCACCAGGTGCGATGTCGAATTGGCTTTGCATGCCATTTCAACAATCAACCCTGTAGTGACGTCACGCGTGGGCGTGACGTCCAACCCAGATGTCGGTTGGATAACACCAGGTTTAACCGTGACCCCACACACTGCCACCGCTGGCGTCCAGCGTTCCGCAACCGACGGCTTGATCGGGCAGCTGCCAGCAGTATTTTGGTCGGAGCTTTAACGTTTTCTCCGCCCGCCGTGCGCGTGTTGAGGAATGCCCTCCATCGATCACCGCCATGTGGTCTGCAGAGCTCGGCTTCAAATGAAGCCTGTGATAAAAAAACAAGCCCCTTGTTTTTTATATCGTAATGAGTTGCTATCCAAGCATTTAACGTCTGCCCTTTTACGGGTATTTATTTCACGTGGGCATGAGTGTGTTTGAGTGTGTGTTAGTGTGTGGCTGTGTGTATCTGTGTGTGTGTATGTGTGTGTGTGTGTGTGTGTGCGTCTGTGTCTGCGAGTGTGTCTGTTTGAGTGATTGTGTGTATGGGGCTTTATCTCACCCTGGCCATTCTTGCGAGAGTAAAAAGAGAATGAAAATGTTCCTCGAAATCACAAATGGAATGGAGCCACCCACCTGAGATGGTCGGTGATAAATCAAGGGGGTTTCAGGGTTTGAGGGATGGATAAGTAAGGATGGAATGTCTAATGGGTCTGGTCAGAGGCAGTTCCACATCACACCACTAGGGATTTCTGGAAAGGCCGGGTGATGAGTGTGTGTGGCTGGCTGCTCTCGCCAGGCTTCTCTGCCTGGTTTGAAATGCAGAGAAGGGCACCGGCGGATAACGAAGAGCAGAGAATGAACGGGGCCAGAGTGAGAGAGTTATAAAGAGAGTGCGAGGGGGGAAACTGCAGAGAGATCAGACGGTCAGGGTAATTCCTGCCGGACTTTGATGTGTGTGTTCTCTCTTTCGGTCTTACAGTCTGGGTATTTTTTCTCTTTTTTTTTCGTTTTGTTTTTATGAGAGTCGTTCTTCCATGAGGCTTCAGATCCTCTTCTTGCCTCCTTGCCACCTATAGTATTCTTAACATGCAACTGTTTAAGTGCAGTGTTCGTGCAGTCAGGATAGTCTAGTAGCGGTTGGGGAGTTGCGTCTCTCAGCCCAAAGGTACCCAGTCCTATACCCTGATGTCTGCAGTCTTAACTGTAGACGCTTTTGAACGAGAAGGCCATACACCTGTTTATTAAAGGCGCTGAAAGCGATGTCTTCGCTTTGGTTAACTTCCTGTCTGTTTTTGGCAATTAGCATTCCAAGATCTCCTTTCCGCATCACATCACATGATTTTCCACCGATCGAAGGCCACACCGATATAAATGTGGGTCTTGTGTGACTCCTGTCTCTGTTTGCTGGCGGATCTCTTTGGACATTTATTTTCGCCTGCCGTCTTTGGTTTGCGGAATTGGCAGTTTCGCCGGTTCCTCCAATGTCCGACAGCACTGGAATCCTGCTGCCGGCCTGTTAACGAGCAGGTAGGCCTGCCTCTTTGTTGAAGTTCTCCCTCCTGATTGGATGAAGTGGGAACTGGATACCAGAAATCGGTATTCTGTTTACTGCCAAGAGGAGGGACCAGGAGACCCATGTGACCTGGCAAACACTCTCTATTAGTGATGTCTGTCGGAACACAGGGCTATTTAACACTTATTTGCACGAAAAAATATCGCTTTCAGCACCTTTAATGAATCATGAATCTAAGATGGGTCATTGTAATGCACGCCGTTGAGGATAAAAACATCTCCTAAACAGTGACATAATAAATCTTATTTGCACGCAAGCGATTAAATCGGGAGGTGGCTTTACGTCCAAGGCCAAAATGTTTCAGGGGAATGTTGCCGTGAAAGCGAATCGGCCCCGAACAGCTTGATGTTATGGGGAAGCGATTACATTTGTGGTTATAGCCCCCATTTGTGGTTATAGGGGTGGGCTGGGGGGGGGGGGGGGGGGGGCGGTCTTCATTCCTCATGTAATGAAATGAAACAAAAAAACGAAGTGAACAGGTGTGAGTTCAAAGTATCGAGATATCCACTATGTCATTGTTTGGCCCAGTAAATTGTTGATCTCCGCCGGCTCGCAATAGCGAACAGGCTGTTTGTTAGGCTTTGTTTATTTCCCCCCAGAGTTGTAATTGTAGGAACAAATAGGTTCTGAGCCACACATGCTGAAGGCCCCAGCATGGGAGGCCCTGCTTGGCTCTTGGCAGGCGGGCCCCGGCCCCGTCACAGAGAGCCCGGGCTCCTCTTTTATGAGATTACATGAAAGTGCGGCAACTAACGACAAGCGTTTGATCGTCGGAGGCCCGGCTGATTCACTGCAGAACAGCAACACCTCGACCTCTCTCTGGCAGAGTGTTGCCCCGTGTCTTCAGAGGAAGGACAACAGAGGGGAGACGGGGAACAGGGAATAGGACATCCAGCCGTCCTCAACATCATCCCAAGGGCTTCTCAACGTTTATTTTGACTGATAGAAAAGTTGGCTGTTTCAGTTGACTTCCTTTGCGTCGACACCCAAAGCCTTACGTCCGGAGACGGCGGTCGATGGCGAGAACGAGGAGATTGTTGCAAGGTTTCGTGTATAGGAGGTTTTCAAGGCATTGCGTTTGATAGCAGCGAGATACTGCCGGGTGGAATCAACAACATGCTTGTCAAACGGGAACGGAGAATGTGTTTTTAATCGTAGCCTGCTTTGGTATTGGCATTGGGTCATGGAATGGGTCTCATCTTTTGATGTTCACCTGACGGTTGGAATAGTTTTCCACATGTTTGTGTGTTTTTGATCAAATAGCTGCTAGCTGATTAGAGGTTTTATATTGGCAGTTGGAAACCCACAAAGGTTCCTGGATGAACACCTAACCCTAACCCTAATTGTTTCAGTTGAACCAGGTGAAGTACCACTAAACAATATAAACAATCTATAATATATATGTTTTAAAGGATTATATGAATCATACATTCATATAGTAATACTAGTATTATCGTTTTTGTATGAACCTGCTTCAACAGCATTAAACATCTTGCTATTTAGTCTTTGATCCAAAACGACTTGGAGTGGATTCAGATACAGGTGATTATTGAGTGAGGCATCTTGCTGAAGAATGTCTATAGGTAGACTGAGGACATTGACAATTGAACCCAGAACTTTTCAGCTGGGAGACGAACCACTAGATTATCTTGAAACCATGAAACCTTGGAATGTCTCAAACCCCATTCCCAAAACAGGAAATCCTCTACCGTGTTTGTATGTCTAAAATGACCAGAGTTGTTATGTTGACTTGATTTCCCATTGGATAAGCATTGGTACTGTTATAGCAGTGCTATCTTACCTTCATTATAGGCCACATTTATCATTCTGCCATTATATGATTAAATAGATTATTATAATAATTGTATAATAAATGGCAAATATTGAATATTCTTCATATCTTCTAACGCTGATTACAAAAACGTCAATGTCTCAATAAAATATTGGCAGACATTTTCAAACAACATTGATGTTTTCCTGAGTTCCTGTGTCCTGCGAAGTGCTGGTCTGCTGAACCCTATGCTGGAGGACACTGGAGAGAACGGCTGTCAGCGGCAGGCCATAAAAGAGGACAACAAAATGGAAGACAAAAAACGGGTTCAACCACCTGTCGGCTGCAAAGGTCTCAGTGTAACTGTCATTGGAGCAAAGCGCCCTTATTCTGTAATTAAGTCTTATTTCGGCTGTCTGGATTAAAAAGGGCTTTTGCCACTGTTCAACATACATGTTGTTGTTTTTTATATGTCTGTGTTTGTCTGTGGCTAAAAAGGATGAAAGGCAGATGCCCTCCCTGTGTCCTTAAGGGAGATCCTAAAAAGGAATCTTAACAGCAGTGGAAAGAAAGGCTGTCTAGGCCCCAATTGAACTAGTGTCTGGTCCCCCCTGACTCTGTAGTGGGCCAGCAAGGGTACTTAGCTTTTTATTGCCCGTTTTACCCTCGTTTGGGGCTTTAGTCTTTCCCTGCCCTCATCAGCTCATCACCACTGCCTCTGACAATTGTACTTGTCTGTTACTGTGGAAAACGGGGCATGAAATGTTCTCAAGCCTTCTCACAACAACCTGATTTAGTATTCAGTCATTTATTCAAAGCCACTTGCTGTGATTTTAAGAGTTGGGCCTCTTGCCCAGGAAGACAAACCCAAGATCAAACCCCAGACTACACTGCCGTCCAAATGGACTCAATCCAACCCATTGACCTATCCTAACCCGTCCATTAATACGGATCATTTCTAAGCGTCAAATCCAGTTCGCTGGCCCTCTGAATCACGCTTACAGTGTGTCCTCCCAAGAACAGCAACAACAAGAAGCAGCAGCCACACAGCAGTGAACGCAATGAAGAGCTTGAACTCCGGGCTCTTGCGGCGTTGCAATCAAGCAACCAACAGATATGTATTGTGACTTCTGAAGCATGAGTCACGGTTCTCCGCGGCGCCTGTGATGCCTCCACCAAAACCGGTCTCGGTTCACTGCCCCCTTGCTGCTCACAAGTGGAAACCAGAAAGGCAATCTGATTCGAGTGTTGTTGTGCGAAGTGAAAGATCCTATGACATGTCGTTGAGTGGACTGTGAGGCATTATCTGCCGCTCCGTGGTGCATCCCGCCTCGACGTCTGGCCTCAGAGTTCAATGGCTCACCCCGGCATCGCCCCCCGAACACAGCCACAGAGTCCCAAAGAAAGGAGAAAATAAACGGCAATGATATTCTGACTTCAGCACGGGATGTTTTGGAAGGAAGAATGGAGGCGGCGAAAACAATGATACAGTGAAGATGTGGCCACTGATTTCGCTGGAAGGCCTCAGATGTCGGAGGGACCAATGGTGCTTTTGCTTTAATGCTTTCTTCTTCCTATTTTCTTTCTTCTCGACCTCATGCCTCTTCTTTTGAATGCGCCACTGAGACATAATGTGTGCTTGATGAGGGGGATCCTATTTTCTTCTTCCCTTCTCTTGCTGTGTACTTCAAAAGGCATTTAAAATGTATAATTAATAACAGCATTTTTTTAAATTGCGTAGGACACCCAGGTCTCTTTGAAGGCATTCAGATCCCGATGGATGACTCACGGTCCTTTAATTAGTTGGGGTTAAGACTCTGGGCGGGGCTCGTCTGCCCTGCATCCACCGTCTACTGCTAGCACCTCTCAAGCCTCCGGGGCAGAAAGTTACCCAAAGAGTCTCAGATATGCTCCTGATAGCCGGCCTTGACAATCATCATATTGATTAGCTTATGATTCAAAACTGTTTGGAAAGATTTTCACCGGAAGCCAAATGGATGGTGAGTTTGGTGACATGGATGGATGGATAAAGGATGGATAAATAAATATGTACACACACATATTCGTAGCCTGAAACACTGTAGGCCTGTCTCCAACGTAGGGTGGTCTTTAGTGTAGGGTGGTCTGTTCTGAAGCCTCCATGCACTGTTTCTGGCTCTCTGGATTCCCAAGAGACAGGAGACATGAATCTATGATTCACCCAAATCCAGAAAACAATCAATGCATCAATCTGTGGTGTGGTGTTATTAATCCCAATACGTGATGTGGTTCTTTATGCAGCCCATACACACTCTCACTCACACACACACACACACACACACACACACACACACACACACACACACACACACACACACACACACACACACACACACACACACACACACACACACACACACACACACACACACACACACACACACACACACACACACACACACACACACACAATAAAGGGTGTCTGTCCACTTGATGGGGTTGTGAGGTGTCTATGTGGTGAGGGGATCAGCCAGCCAAGCCTGCGTGCCTCTCTTCTCAGTGGGTGGGCCTTCAGGAGAGGGTGTGGGCTTTTGATTCATTGTGGTGTGGAGTTTCCTTCTCCTCTTTTGAGGCTATGCAAATGAGGGTGATTACATGCAAAGGGCTGTGGTTTGATCTGGTCACCAGGAAACCTTTCCATGGGGGACCATGCAGGTTTCTCCCTCTCTCTCTCTCTCTCTCTCTCCGCTGTGAGCGATCCGCCTGGAAAGTGGACGCTAACGTTTATTCGGCGGAGGATAGGGAAGAGTTACAGCGAACACCCAAGCGTTGGTATTTCACCTTCAGAGCTGGGGGGTCCCGTTGCCTCACCTGTTGAGGTCCGTCTCGTCTAAGACCCTTAGCCTTATCGTCGCCGTGTGTGCGCTGCTCGGGCCGGCCGGCGACCGAAGATGATGTCATCACCCGGCGCCTGCCGGCCGAAGCCGACCGACACTATTTTCACGCAAATTCCGAAAAACATCAGAGAAGGCCGAAGTTTTGATCCGGAGGCCCCTCACCTCCCCTTTCATCAGCCACCCCCCCCCCCCCGGGCCTGATCTGTGTTTGATTCCTACTCGGTGCCTACAAGAGATCGCACCACACTTCTCCGGGCCGCTTTGATCGGCCCTGCCAGGAACGGGACTTCTTGTTTATCTGCTTTATCTGATGATGCCCCCCCAACCCGACCCCCTCCGTAATTGGTGGGGGTGGGGGTGGGGGTGGGGGTGGGGGTATTGGTGGTGGTGGGGCATACATTTTTCAGGGGTCCGCCTTGATGTGGGTCTGCTGGATGGCTCCAGGAGCCAGGCGGGGGTGGGGGGGTTTGGGGGGTTGGAGGTTTGGGGGTGGGGGGGGAGAGACGGTTACAGCTGTGGCGGGAGGACATCTGAGGCCTGCCTGTCTCTCAGTGGCCTCACTTATCTGGCCCCACACAGATGGCCATCCCCCCCCCCCCCTCCCACACACACACACACACACACACACACACACACACACACACACACACACACACACACACACACACACACACACACACACACACACACACACACACACACACACACACACACACACACACACACAATCACCTCCCCTCCTGCCTTCCTTTTCTAATCAAGCTCTGTTGTTTTTCTTCTTCTTCATCTTCTCGTGTGCGTTAAAGGGACGGTTGTGCGTTAAAGGGACGGTTGTGGGTTAAAGGGACGGTTGTGCGTCAAAGGGACGGTTGTGCGTCAAAGGGACGGTTGTGCGTCAAAGGGACGGTTGTGCGTTAAAGGGACGGTTGTGCGTTAAAGGGACGGTTGTGCGTTAAAGGGACGGTTGTGCGTTAAAGGGACGGTTGTGCGTCAAAGGGACGGTTGTGCGTTAAAGGGACACACACTTGTGTTTCCACGGGCGTCGTAACCAGGGGAACGCCGTGGCTGATTGACGACTGCTTCCCCGTACCTTCAGATGCCCAGCGGCCAAGGGCGTCAGTTAGTTTTTAGAAGTGGTGGGGACAATAACCATAAGCTTGAGTGTGGTCTGAAAAGTGCTGGGTACCCTTATGTAAGCTATTCATCCAGTCAACGCTGCATTACAATATGCTCTACAGTGTATTGTCAGGTGTTGAAATGATTCGAATATTCGAATACTGGTTCGGAAAATTAGTATTTGAAGCTTAAATCAGTATTCGGAGCTTCGTTATTTATTTTTTTCACATACGTGACTTTACCAGAGCGAGGGAGGGAGGCAAACTATAAGCGTCAGCGACACCAAGCAGAGAAGCGAGAGAGGTGGAGGAAGAACAGATATCTTGTTTCCCTTTACTTTATAACACAACATTAGCGGGATCTCTGGAGGAAAAGTAATACTTAAAACCTTAGCTTAGTTGATTGTTTACGTTCGCTGTACAGCGCCGCGCCAATCAACTGTGACTGGCTTGCTGCAGAGCGTGAGCGTCTTGGGAATACCCGGTCAATATAATGGATACAATATGGACACATCAGACGATCAATATTCGGTATTTGTTTTGGATTTAATCTACAAATTCCCTGAAAAGATGCACGTTCCAGGATGAATTGAAAAGCTCCCGTAAGGGCTGAGATGGCAGAGAACAGCTGATTTGCTTTCACGGGGAAAAACGAAGGAACTTACTTAGGCCTACTAATTAACGTTCAAAAGCTATTAAATCTGCAACAAAATATGCAGATACTGTCAAAATCGGTTCCAGGGAGTATATAAGGATTATTAATGTTGTTTTTGATGGTGTTTTTTTCTGGAACGAGTATTCGAATATTCGCTCGGAAAAACCAACGAGTATTCGAAGCCTGAAAAATGGCATTCGGGCCAGCCCTATGAAGATCCTATTCGAACAATAAAAGTTGAAAACCACAGTTTGTGTTATGGCTTGTTTTGCAAAACGGCGTTGGAAACACCAGGGTATTGGCTCGGGATATGTAGGCCTAATACTAATACACAGAGGACAAAGAACAGTTGGCAATTTAACACTTATCTTGACATCAACAAAGTTTACCAGACAAACAATGCCAGACTGTAAAGGGGGTACGAAATGAAACGAGGTACTGAGCATCAGCCTTTTGAAGACGAGCAAGGGCTGCTGGTAGCATATGTTATGCTGCATCCAGAGGAGAATTGCATCTGCCAAATCCTGACCACCAGTAAACACTTGCGAAGGACCAATGTAGACTTCACTCGTTACAACATCATCGCAAATAAAATCCCCTTCAGTTTAGGATAATCACACAGGTTATGCGAGAACATATTTATGTCAGGATAGGCCTACCAGGTTCCAAGTCGTCACATATCTCAATCAGACAAAACCAACTATAACCACATTGGCATAGCAATCGCACCGTGTGTAGCTGCTACTAGCTGCAATCTATATATAGAATGCATACTAACTGGAGCACCAACCAGAGTCAGATCACAATCGCTTCGGACCGTGGGTAACCTTTGGCCAGGTCATCACGATTCACGAGCAAACAGAACCAGCAGCAAAGTTTACGTAAAACAATTTCTTACCTTATGCGGCCCTCCACATGCAGGCTAGATGACGTATCCATATCGATATCCAGTGTCACAAACATGCTTTTTATAGGAAGCAAAAGGACCGGCTATTTTCTGAATAAAAATGTCAATTTTGGCTGTCTGTCTTGAAACTTCTCCAGTACGTTCACACCAAACGCAACGGGACGACAAGATCCCATACAAAGTGAACGTATAGACGCGTATCGGGCGATTTTTTTGGATTTGTCGCGCCACACTTTCGCCGTGCACAGGCGAGCGCGTTCACGAGGATTTGTGGCGCGACAAATTTCAACTTTGACACGAATTTCGCGTGATGACAGCCAATCAGCGTTCAACAGCGTGGCCACTGAGTGACATGTGTAACGTAACAGCCAATCAGCGTTCAACCGTCAAACTCAGCGCAGTGCAGTCCGGGGTGTACTGCAGCATGGAGGAGAAAGTGATTGTTGCCGTTTGCGACTCTCGGAGCTCTATATATAATAGTATATAATATAATATAATTGTATATATAATATCACGGCCAAAAGCTCTGTGCGCCTCCGGATGGCCGTAGCGCGGGGAGCTCATAGGGATTGGGCTTCTCCGGAGTCGGGGTTTGTTTACCGGCGTCGCTATGGGTTCCGGTCTTGTGTGTTCCAACGGTTTATTAGGTAGGCCTATCTAATAAATGATGTCTTCGAGCGCGCCTATCGCATGATTTTAGACTCGACGATTTCGGTTGAGTATGTGGGGATTTTTTCAGTCGCAATTGGTTTGGACATTTTTAAAACTGGTCGGGACAAAATTCGTATTTCAAATAGTGGGGGGGACATGTCCCCCCGTCCCCCCGTAATCGACGCCTGTGCCAGCGGCTGTTTGTTGATCCACTGATGAAGATTTGTGAGGATGACAAGGGGTAGAAGAGGGCCGGATACACACAAACACACACGCACACAGACACACACGCACACAGACACACACGCACGCACACAAATGAAAGCCTTCCCCTGCTGCTCCATGGCCGGGCACTGTGGAGCCTGCTGAGTGCATGTTTATTTGTGCAAGAATGTAATAATCAGAGGGCCCTGGGTGCCCAGAACCCAGCACTTACACCTATCCATGGGCCCGCTCGCTCTCCTTCCCTCCTCTTACTCTCTCTCTCTCTCTCTCTCTCTCTCCTCTCTCTCTCTCTCTCTCTCTCTCTCATTCTCCCTCCACCTCTCTCTCATTCTTTCTCTCCAGCTATGTTTCTTTGAATCTATATCTATATCGACAATTGCGCTGTTCCCTCCCTCTCTCTCACTCTCTCTCTCTCTCTCCATTCCTCGCTCTCGCTCTCCCATGCTGTCTCTCGCCATCAATCTCTCTTCATCATTTTTCTCCATCCTTCATCCTCCATCTCTCCATTTCTCTCACTCTCACTCGCTAGCAGAGAGAGAGAGAGCAGGAAAGAGAGAAAGGGCATATGAGAGAGAGAGAGAGAGAGAGAGAGAGAGAGCAGAAAAGAGGGAGAGGGCATGAGAGAGAGAGAGAGCAGGAGAGAGAGAGAGAGACATCAACTCTTACTGCCATTGCAAGGTGTATACAGATGATAAAGAATAGAGAGGGAGATTTCATTTGAAGTGATAAGTTAGGTATGTTTAGTTAAGTATGCTATGTCGTCAATACAATAAGTACGCTTCACCCACACGAGGTGTTCAATTCCCTATTTGGGTATTGGCGTGCTGCAGTATCACTGCGTATAACTCCATCCACATCCGTCACTCCTGCAGACACATTGTGAGAGGACGTGTGTGGCCTGGACGCCTCAACCTCATCTCCATCCCTCGAACACCACCTCCAAAACCAGCAGTGTCTGAAGGCCGACTGCATGACACTTATTCCTCTGTGTTCTTTGCGTCATCTCCTTCTTCTTCTTCTCCTTCTCCTTCTCCTTCTCCTTCTCCTTCTCTTGTCCTTGTCCTTGTCCTTGTCCTTCTTCTTCTTCTTCTTCTTCTTCTTCTTCTTCTCCTTCTTCTTCTTCTTCTTCTTCTTCTTCTTCTTCTTCTTCTTCTTCTTCTCTTCTTCTTCTTCTGCTTCTACTTCTTCTTCTCCTTGTTGGTGGTGATTTTCGTCATCTGGTTTCGTCCGGAGACAGACAGGCTGTCTGGGTCTAGTCTGCTCCGTCTTTTTTGCGAACAACAGCATCTCCCGCCCGGTGCCCTCTGCCCAGCGAAGAGGACGCCTCTTGTCTTTCTACTGGTGGTTTCTCCTCCAGCCAGAGCCGTTTGATGTGGGCGCCCCCCTTAATCACACAACAGGCTCGGTAACCACGCATCCATATTTCCTCTCTGGCCGCCACCCCCCATGTGTGTGTGTGTGTGTGTGTGTGTTTGTGACTGTGTGTGTGTGTGTGTGTGTGTGTGTTTTTGCGTGAGTGTGTGCGTGTGTGTTTGTGTGTGTGTGTGTGAGTGTGTGTGTGTGTGTGTGTGTGTGTGTGTGTGTGCATTTCTGTGCGTTTTTGTGTGTGAGTTTGTGTGTGTGTGTGTGCGTGTGTGTGTGTGTGTGTAAAGAATGCATTTTGTGGAGTTGTGCATCAATGGAGTGAGACCAGAGAATAATGCCTGTGATTTTCTTTCCCCGAAATTAAGTGATCATTGGGATTTTTGTATCTGGTCAATTCAGCGTTGGGTTAACTACCGAGTGAAGCCCTGAATTCTGGACGAGACCCATGTGACCAGACCCATGTGACCAGACCCATGTGACCAGACCCATGTGTTCCTGTGAGTCTCCAGCCTCAACGTCTCTCCTCCTTCCTGCCTCCTCATCACAGTCTGTCGCCTGGCTGAGTTAGCATTAGAAGTCCCAGGGAGAGAGAGAGAGAGAGAGAGAGAGAGAGAGAGAGAGAGAGAGAGAGAGAGAGAGAGAGAGAAAGAGAGAGAGAGAGAGAGAGTTAGGGGGAGAGAGAGAGAGAGAGAGAGACAGAGACAGAGACAGAGAGACAGAGAGGGGAAGCCTACGATTACAGATGGAGATTCTCTGTGTGTGTGTGTGTGTGTGTGTGTGTGTGTGTGTGTGTGTGTGTGTGTGTGTGTTGTGTGTGTGTGTGTGTGTGTGCGCGTGTGTGTGTGTGTGTGTGTGTGTGTGTGTGTGTGTGTGTGTGTGTGTGTGTGTGTGTGTGTGTGTGTGTGTGTGTGTGTGAGTGTGTGTGTGTATGTCAGTGAGCTCTTTGAGGGCTGAGGGACTTTTAATTACAGGCTCCCGGGGGCCAAATGCAGTGGTAGTAGTGGTGTCTCCTCCACTGTCTCGCTGACTAGAAGGCTGGCTAGAACCCGTGGTGCCAGGCCTCCAGTGCTGCAGTCTGTGTGTGTGTGTGTGTGTGTGTGTGTGTGTGTG
>NC_082383.1:1259868-1298053 GCF_031168955.1 Gadus macrocephalus
GAGTGTGGAGGACTCCATGTGAATCCACTGTGAACACTGCTGAACCCCACTCGAGTCTGGGCCTGGACATCACAGTTGTCATTGCGTCTCTTCTCGTTTGTGTGTGTGTGTGTGTGTGTGTGTGTGTGTGTGTGTGTGTGTGTGTGTGTGTGTGTGTGTGTGTGTGTGTGTGTGTGTGTGTGTGTGTGTGCGTGTGTGTGTGTGTCTTTGTTCCCCCCTCCATTGTCCCCTGTTAGTCATTGTCCCAGTGTGGGTCTTTGTGGTCGTGTCTGTTACGTGCCTTCGTTGACAAGTATATAATCGTGCTTTAAGTGAGCCGCTAAGGCTCGGAGAAAGTAACGACCCAAGCATGTGCACTACACAACGTTTCCGCTTCCAGGTGTGGTCCACAAAGACCCATTCCCATGACAGGGAGAAGAGAGAGCCATCGCCCTCCTCTAGCCCCCCTGCTCCCTGTCAGGCGTCTGCCAAGGCAACGCTGCCTGCGTTCTGCCTTCTGCCTTCTGTTGAGTTCTGCATTCTGTTCAGTTCCTTCAGGCCACCTGCAGGGGGCGGTGCTCTGGCAGGGCTGCTGGAGAGGAGAATTCAGGGGGATCATCGTTTGGTGTGCCTTTCAATTACAACAGCAACAGTTTTGTATTATTTGTTTTTCATTAAAGTAGCCCTTTAGCTTGTTTGATTCAGTGCCTCGATCAAATTTATATCAGCGCTCTGTAAGGTACTTTGAAGTTGTTGTTATTGCCCAGAGAACCATGGTTTTTACTCTCAAATATAAGCTGTACTTAAGGATACCTGACGTAAGCTTGCAAGGTACAAAACTCTCACTCCGATTCTACAAATAGAAAGTGTTCACAAAAACATTCCATTCATGTTCCCTATTTATTTTACCACTATCGTAAACAGATCAAAGCGCGTAAAAGTTACCCAGCGGTCGTTGTGTTCGGACGCAGCCGCAGCCAAGAGTAGGTCGGCCGACTCCTTCTACGGCCGTATCGACATCCATACCCTTCTCATTGGTTTTCCAGCAGCAGTCAGGAAAACAAGCACAGGGCTAAAGAGCATGGCTTCCACATGCCGGGCTGGTGTGCCACTACATATAAACCGACCCGATTATCGAAGGAGACGGTATGCAATTGGAAATGGACGCTTCACAGATGAATGCAAACTGTGTAAACAGTCTGTTGACCATCTATACCGAGCAGAGCGGTGAAGGCATGTGGATTTACAACAAAAAAGAACTGTCACCCCTTCACTCCCACCCGAGAGGGATTAGGAAATATTTATAGACTGTGGCTTCAGGAAGCAGACCCAACAACTTATCTTATTGTGGACACGTTTAACACAGCTGGCCTGGCCATCGCGCAGCTGAGACAAGGCGATAGTTTCCACTGCACCGGGACAGTGTTTGGTAGCTGTCGGCGGGGCCACTGTGCGAGTCCTGGTCCAAGAGATGTGGATCTGCGAACGTGGGGATTTTGAGGTCTCAAAGATCTCACCCTTACACTCGGTCTCGCTCTTGTCAGACTTCAAACACGTTGTGGAATAACAGAAGGAAGTCGTCCAATCAGACACGGCCCCTGTTTGTCTATCTCTGACATTACCATATTTGTGGGGTTTTCCCTTCATTTTATGAAACGCCTGTTTTGTGGTCCTATAAGATGGACTTAAGTAGTTGACTCAGCTGTGGTGAGCAGGTCCTGTTTGTTTTGTCTCGTATAAGAGACACAAAGAGGAATTAAGAGTGGTTGAGATGAAGGATTTGGGGATTTATTTATTTTTTGGAACATTGTTCCTCGAGCGTGCAGCCTTTGCTTCTCATGGCCGTCGAATATATTGCCTCCGTCAGAAGAGATGGAGGAAGGAGATAGCTGCTCTCTTCTCCTGGGTCAGCACGGCCGCGTCCAAGATATCATGTTCACGTCCTAACCTGTGTGTGTGTGTGTGTGTGTGTGTGTGTTTGTGTGTGTGTGTGTGTGTGTGTCCTAAGCGATAGGATTCTTATGTTGTGTCATGTAGACGACTCCACGAGCTGGAAGAAATAATTGTAGTTTATACCGTAATACCGTGTTGGTTTTTGATTAGCAATTTGTTGAGGCATTAGGCAATATATTGTTGTTTCTCTTTCTTCTGACAAATGTACTCGCAAGTCGACTTGTGGAAGTCGCTGTTTTCGATCAAAGTGTCTGCCCTAAATATAAATGTAAATGTAGGGCTAACTCTTGTCTTCATGGTGAAAGCTGAGCGGGTGTCCTTCATCCCAGAGCCTTGGGGCCGACCTCCCAGCCCCCAGACTGCCCCGAGCGAGGCGGTCTGTGCCCCAGGTCTCCGGCCCCCGTCGGCCGCAGGCTCCCGTCCCAGGAATCTCAGGCCTCCGCCGCGCAGCTGAGCGGGATCACGGCTTGGCGGGCGAGGCAGAATTAACACAAATAAGAGGAAGAAGAAAGGACTAAAGGGGAGGAGGGACACCTGGTCCTTTCTCCGGGGTCACTCAGTCATCACACGGCCTGTGTTCTGCTGACAGCGGAGGGAGAGTGCCAGGATGTTGGCCCCTGGTTGACGCCGTCCTCGCGCCCTGGGCGCCAAGCGCTGACATCTAACGTCTCCCAGCGCCGCGCCGCGCTGCGGACCTGCTCGCCAGCGGCTCCGCGGCCGTTTGTGGTCGCGGTGAACAGCAGCCAACACCTACTTTCACTGTGTGGGATCGTTATTTGTGTGTAGTGTCGGGATACCTTGTTTGTGTGTGTGTGTGTGTGTGTGTGTGTGTGTGTGTTTGGGTGGTTGGGGGTTTATATGTGTGTGTGTGTGGGGTTGTGTGTTTGCATTTATGTGTGTGCTTGTGTGTGTATTTATGTTTATCTGTTCGTGTGTGTTTGTGCGTGTGTGTATGTATGCATGTGTGTGTGTGTGTGTGTGTGTGTGTGTGTGTGTGTGTGTGTGTTTCTCTTCCTTTAATGCCCTGCCCTACTCTCGTGTGCCCAGGACAGAGGTATTCAGACAACCACATTATTTTGTGGCTCACGCTAAGTAGCGTAGCGCGAGTGATGGCGCTCCAGCCGCTGTCACTGGCGTGCCAACAGAGCATGTCAGAGGGTTCTTTCTGTTTTTTATATGGGGGGGGGGGGGGGCCTTCTTCACTTTTCTAAAACTTGAGGAGGGATGACATGACAAGCCTAACTGTCACTCACCTAAAAAGAACAGGAGTCAGACAGAGTGAAAAAGAGGGAGACAGAAAGAGAGAGAGACAGAGAGAGAGAGAGAGAGAGAGAGACAGAGAGAGAGACAGAGAGAGAGAGAGAGAGAGAGAGAGAGAGAGAGAGAGAGAGAGAGAGAGAGACAGAGACGGAGAGGGTAAGAGAAAGGGAGAGAGAGAGAGGAAGAGAGAGAGGGAGAGAGGGAGAGAGAGAGAGAGAGAGAGAGAGGGAGAGAGGGAGAGAGAGAGAGAGAGAGAGAGAGAGAGAGGGTGAGATTGACTGTGTAGCCAGCAGCCCCCTCAGTCAGACACCATAAAAGTCTCTATAAGTCAAATTTAAAAGAATCCTCTGCCCTTTGTGTAGTTGTTACATCTCGTGGTCTTTGTCTTTTCTCTGGTGATGGATGTGTGTTTCATTATGTGGTGAGCGATTGAAGTGGTTTCGGAACATGCCGGCACTTTTGTTTTATGTAGAGAAAGGTAAGAACCGTGGCAGTGGCGGCTCTTTTGAAGGCCTCGCGATTTATCGTTGTTTTTTCCACAGGAGGCGTCCCCCTTTTCCCCCCTCTTTCCTTTTTTTCTCTCTTCTCTCCTTTTTTAAATTACAGTTCGTCGAGATGGGAGACGACTCCGTTGCTGTTTTTGGAGGGGGTTTACGTTTCACGTTTGAATATGAGACGTTTCTCCTCGTTTGTCAGTCGACGAGAAAGCGCAGGTCTGGGTGGCGAACTTTGAACCCCCCCCCCACACACACACACACACACACACACCCCTGCTGTATATCAGTCCCCTGTCACACCTCTGTCTATGTTATATGTTGTCTGTTCTGTTTTATCCGCAATTAGTTCATTCTGTTTGCTATTGTGTGCAGAATTAAAAAGTGATTGTTCTGAAGACCTTCAAACCAAGAGGCTAGGTTCTCATCCTTAGTGCTGCCTGTCTGCCAGCCAGACAGACAGGCAGCACTATTGATGCTGTGGTGCCTGTTGTTTTTAACTGCTCTGGTATATTTCCAGTCCGATGTTCAGACAAGTTGCTAAATCCTCTATTTCTGGTTGTTGTTCTTCTCTTTATTATCCTGCCAGCAAAACAAAAAAAGAAGTGTGTGCAAGGCTTCTGCCTTTCTGTCTTGCAAAAATAAAGATTCCCTACAATAGACCTCTGAAGAATAAGTCCCAAATCCGCGGATCTGGTTCCCTCTGTCAAATGGCTACGGGGAATAACATGGCGTTCCTGAATGATCGTACATAACATCGTACGCTGGGTTTTTGGATTGTCGGTGCCGTTAAAGTAGTAAAAGATTATTAATGCTACTTTAACGACACCGACAATCCAAAAACCCAGTCGAAACTAGATGGATACATTTTGTAGTTCAAAACGTGACGCAGCCTTTACGCGGTTTGTTATGTACGATCATTCAAAGATACCATGTTATATTCAATAGACAGGGACCGAGGGAACCGGAGCCTCGGAGGCGGGACTTATTCTTTCGAGGTCTATAGACTCCTCTCCTGTCTTTGGGTGTGTTCGAAACCGCGTACTTGCTTACTACTCTTACTAACTATGACGTCAAATTGTGTATGCAGAACGTAGTAAGCGAGTTTTAGGTAAGCGAGTAGTATCCGAATGTCTTCTACTTCCGGAAAGATTTTGTGTAAGCATCGCTAGCTTACTAGACGTACTCAACTGCCCCAGAATGCACTGCGTCTATTCAAAAGAACAGTGGAAGCAATGGCGCTAAACGGGGAGCCGCAGCAGCAGTGCTTTTAATAATTGTTTAATAATTGTTTTTAACATATCACCGCAAATCCTTAGGTTGAAGATGTACTGTGACGTTTATATATTTATTTATAATATGTATTAACGGCGCCCGGCCGGTAGGTTATTGACACGTCATTTGATTCACGTCATCTGAGGTGGTTAAGTAAGAACGGTCTTCCGAACGTCGATTACTCAAAATGGATTACTCAATCATTATTTAAGGATTCGAGAAGTAAGCCAAGTATTGAGTAGGTAGTAACAGATCATGTCTAATATTCGTAGACGGGCTCTGGTAGTAAGCAAGTCGGTGGTTTCGAACACACCCCCTTCCTTCGAAACGCAGCGGATGTCCAATAAGGTAAACAGAGTTGGATGCTAACGTCAAGGTTTACGTTTACATTTGATGAGGCGCGGATTTAAGATAGGGATGGTGAATGAGCTAAAGGGGTAGTTCGGAATTTGACATAGGGCCTGATTCCCAAGTGAGCATTGGTATTCTATATCACTGGAGACAGTTTAACACATTTCATTCAGTCCTTCTAGTTGCAGAGTTCGCTCGTGCTAGGCTAGCGCACGGCAACGGGCAATGCTAGCCTGCTATTAAAAACGGTCTTACCCACTCCACAGTACACCCGAGGTAAATCAATTATAACGCCAGACTATAGATTTAAATGTCTGTGTTGATAGAATAATGTTAGAAATAAAACTAACCTTGCATCGCATTAATCATCGAGGGACTACTTTCTCAGCAGAAGCGGAATTTTACTATGCGCTGGTTAGGTTTGTAACCGAATCACGACAGAAGAACGTAAACAGAGAAGCGTGGGACAGAAGCGCAATTGAACGACTAGGCAACATGATGGTTCCGTGTGCTTTTAGAAATTGTAGAAATAAACGGTGGCTTGTTGCTGCTGGCTTGTACATGTACGGTTCGTTGGATACAACAAATTCCTCAATCGTCTTCAAAAGCAGATGCATCGCTAACTCCTCCAAACGTGGGCATATCTTGTTAATTGAATACGCTTATAGAATTCCTTCGTTCACTGTACTCTGCGTTTGTAGCAATGACAGCGGCAGGTAACCTAGGTATCAGTCCGCCGCTGCCGTAGCCTACTACAGGAATATAAACACTGCTGGTGAGACCCCGCAATTCCCTCAAAATGCAATGCAATGCAAGGTTGGTTTTATTTTCTAACATTATTCTATAAACAGACATTTAGATTTATAGTCTGTCGTTATAATTGATTTACCTCGGGTGTACTGTGGAGTGGGTAAGACTGTTTTTAATAGCAGGCTAGCATTGCCCGTTGACGTGCGCTAGCCTAGCACGAGCGAACTCTGCAACTAGAAGGACTGTATGAAATGTGTTAAACTGTCTCCAGTGATATAGAATACCAATGCTCACTTGGGAATCAGGCCCTATGTCCAAAATTCCGAACTACCCCTTTAAGGTATAAAAAACATCATAAATAAGTGAGGAATCTAAAATCATGTTTTTTTCATAAAGCTTTAACGCTGTAGTCCCTTTGAGAACGCAATCAACTGCATGATGGTTCCTCATGCTATTGTGACGCATGCTGTCTATTTCCAGCCCTATTAACCTCAATCAAGCTTTATCTCCGTCACCTGCTACTCTGTGTATGCCAGTCAGAGGCCTAGCGTGTGTCAGTCTATTGTCTATATGATTACTTTCTATCTGGCAGTTGCTAGGGAAGTTGAACATTTTAGTGGAAAGTTGTTGGTTTCAACTCCAGACCCATTTTTGGAAATGTCCACCAAGAGCAAGATACTTAGGCCCAATCCCATTTCGACCCCTTCCCCCTTCCCCTAACCCCTCCCCCTTGTTTTGAAAGGGTAAGGGGTAAGGGGTAGAAATGGGATTGGGCCTTAAACTCTTCAAAGTGCTCCTATTGAGCTGGCTTGTGTGGAAGTGTGTGTAAAAATGGCGGAATCCGATGCATAAAATGCAGTGGAAAAGCCGTTTAAATGCAGTCCGTGTACCATTGCACCTCCAGCTGTGTCTGTCGGCAGGGGAATGTGTGCCATTTATTGCCAAACCTTTGCGAGGCATATCATAACAGAGCTTTTAATGTGGTGAATAAAGCGGGCCATACTCAGCGTAGAGCCAGGCATCGTTTCAGCCCCCCCTGACATCCCCATGTGAGTTCGACGCGGATGATCCCCAGGAGGAAGGAGAAATCTCGTTTTGTTATTTTCCCCTTTGAACGTGTAACACAAAGCATCGCACTTCCCGCACTTCCTCCCAGAGCACAGCAGACAGGAAGCAGTTAATGACAAGGACCAGTACTCTGAGCTGACCCGTGACCCCGTGCGTTGACCCCGGGCAGCAATCTGCCGGGACCCCTCCTCCACATGAAAGCCCGTCTTGTTGACACGCCGGGGCCCGGGCGGCGTTCCGGTGTCCCCGCCGGCCGGGGTGAGGAGATGGACCCGGCGGCGTCTTGACCTCTTCCTGCGCTGCAGAGGGAAAGTTAAGAATCACGTTCGCTAGACTAGAGTCCATTACCGGCAACGAAATACAAGAAGAATCACACCAATCAACGCTGCTGCCTACACATTGGTTTCCACGGGAACCCCTACATACTGCTCGTACCTCCCCAGGTCGCTTTACTTTTTGCTGCTGTCTTCTCTACTTGACTGTATTCATGACTTCTGCACCATCCCACCCTATTATTTATACTATACTGTGCTTATATTGCACTATATGACAATCAACTGCAATCAAATGTTCAAACTGCACCTTAACTGCTCTTTGCACTTCTGTTTAGATCTCCAACCACATTTCGTTGTCTCTGTACTTGTACTCTGCGCAATGACAATAAAGTTGAATCCGAATCTGATCTACAGCCCCGTCGTACTGCCATTCCGTCGGTCGGTTGTTGTGGTTGTTGGTTCGACGTCGGCTGGGGGGAAAACGATCCCCGAGGCCAAACCCATCGCTCCCTGGTTGGTAACATCGGCCGACGTCGGTAGTTAAGGCCGCCGTACACAACAAGTGCTTGAGTCGTTCATCGTGCGTGTGTGTGTGTGTGTGTGTGTGTGTCTGAGGTGAGTATTCGTCAGTTTAACGGCCCAGACCTCATTCGCTGCGGTCCTGGGAGAAGTGTAACGAAGGGCAGCGTCACGCTGGGCCCCGCCAGCACGACCTGGAGAAATAGTAATTACTGACGGCAGTTTTACATTCAAACAGCTTTAATAAACCTTTCATGTCTCGCTAGTGCATGACGTCCAGACCCACCGTAAGCCTGATTGGCAATCTCTCACAGGATTTAGTTCTTTTTTTAACGGTCGGTATTTTTATGCGCTCGCTAAAAATAGAGCACGCTCTGACGACCAGGGTTCCCGTTGCGTTTCTGACGCTCATTTAGGGTACCAGGACGAACGCCCCCCCCCCCCCCCCCCCAACACACCCTTATTGACGTCACATCACCCAAAGTGCCCCTTTTATTTTTAGATACTCCCCCCCCCCCCCCCATAACTAATTGTTCACAGCAATGAGTCTGTGCCGTAGAGTAAGAGGATTAATCTGTTGTGGTCACCTATGTCCTGACCGAGGAGGGAGGGAGGGAGCTGAGGGGGAGAAGGGGGGAGGGAGGGAGGCGGTAAGGAACACAGGGTTACAGAAATAGCCCAGGCCCCGGGCCTAATTGTCCGACCCGCTCACCCCCCCCTTCGCTCCCCTCCCCAGCCCCCTAAACCCCTATCCCCCTCCTCAGCTGCACGCCAAGGTCCGTGACCCAATCATCCACCTGGCTTGTTCCGGAAGACTCCTTTCCGCCCCCCGCGGCGAGCAAAGCCCCGGTCAATGCGCCGGTCCCCCCCCCCGTCCCAGACCCCTCCCCCCGTCCCAGACCAACGGTCAAGCGCCACTACCAGTTAGGGGCGCGCCTCGCAGAGGGCGCGGGTGTCTGGGGCGGCCAGGTATGCTCTAATCCTCCCTGGCATGGGCCCCATGGGTCCCTAACGAAGAACGGCCCTGAGGCCCCCCCCCCTTCCGCAGAGGGCCCCGGGGAACCTCTGCATGTCACGGCGGTGTAAACAGCAGGGCCGAGACGCGGCTTTATTTACATTCTCCCCGCGCACGCTATAGCCTTTTCCCCTCGTTCGTACGTCCGTCCGTCCGTCCATGCACATGTGGTTTCCGTGAGTGTGAGTGTGTGTGTGTGTGTTTTTGTTATTCGCCGTTGCGACTGTTTGTGCCGGAGCATATGTGTTTTGGTAGCATCTCGTGGGGTTGTGTACGGGGGGCTCGCGTGTGAGCGCATGGGAGAGCAACGCGTCCCATGAGGAATGCATTCTCCTGCGTCCCCTTCAGCATTCCTGCCTGGTGGAGGGCGGCCCCCCTGGCCATGGGGTTGGGGGGGCAGGGGCCTCCTGTCTCCTGAGCGATAATGCATTACAGCCGCAGTAGCCGCGGCGCTAGCACGCGCGGCGGCGTGGCTGGCATGTATTTGGGAGGGTTCTGTTTAGCTGCGACTGCACAACAAAGATGTGTTGTTTACGGATGAGTCCTTGAATAGAACATGGAATGGTGGCCAATAACAAATGTTGCCCTCTCTCCATTCTGTTGCGAATGCTTCAGGATTCCTCAAAATAACATAAGTTCTTGTTTTTTTTTGGTCTAAAAACAACAAAACCAAAACAAAGGTGCAAATCGGAAGCCGACCATGAGTTTTAAAATACGAACATGTAGACTGAGGAGGACTTTGATGAACTAATCCACTCTTGAGTTCCTTCCTATTTGAACTACCATCTGGAACTATTTGTATACATCGTTCGCATTTTTCTTGGGTCAAACACTGAAGATTATATTGTATAACGGAAATGCCTGCTGTCATGTTATGATCCACACATTGGATATCGGTGGATATATACCGGAGGGAAGGCTTAAAATTGGAAATAAACTCTGCGGACGGGAGCTGCATCACAAGAGGCACACCAAACAATGACCATCTAATGGAACTTACAGCCTGAGATAAAACACAAATCAAATATCAAGTACCTTTTATTGGCATCTGCAAAATTTAAATCTCAAGAAAAGGGCCAATTATAGGTTATGATTAAACAGTCAGCCAACTAGAAATCAGCAGATTAAACGTTGAGCATGTTGGAACAGTCAGCAGGCTAAAAAATGACAGAAAGCTGCAACTGTCAGCATGCTGGAAGAGCAGAACGATGAAAAAGTCTGCAAGTCTAAACAGTCAGCAAGCTGGAACACCCAGAAGCCATAACTGAAACAGTCAGCAAGCTGGAACAGCAGACAATAGAAGAATCTGCAAGTCGGAACAGTCGGCAAGCGAGAACCGCCAGCAAGCTAGAAAAGACGGAACGCTGGAAGAGCAGAGCGCTGGAAGAGTCTGCGAGCCGGAACAGTCAGCAAGCTGGAAGAGAGCTTCTCCAGAGCTTCTGCTCAGGCTGCTGACACTCCCAGCCTTTAAAGTGTGATCAAGAAAAGCTTGAAGTCATTACGGTCCTCCACGTTCCCCAATGCTTTTCTTTTTAGTCTTAACTGCTTGCGTATGTTTAATAAGCCAGCCTTCAGATGTAATTTGTTCCACTCAGATGCATTAGGAGGAAAGCGGTACAGTAGTGGACTACCTCATACCATCTAAACGTCTTGTGGAAAGTGTCCGGGGCCAAATCCCACAAACCCATTCTTTCTTTGTGTGTGAGTGTGTGAGTGATTGTATGTGTGCATGTGGCCTATGAGTAGACAGATGCAAATCAAACATTTTATATATAAAATCTCAAGGACAGCTTTTTCTACTTTAACAATGAAGTGTAACCTAAAATGCGTTAAAAGTCCAAAAAACACGTCACAGATATCCAAACTTTTTTTTATTTCTTGTCATCAGTGAGTGCCGACCACAGACCCGGTCCTCCATCAGAACCCCATGCTGGGTGCATACCCGCCGTACTAGCACCCTGACGCTTACTACTTCTGTGGGTTCCAGCTGTCGGCGCGCGCCAGTGAGTCGAAGGGAGTGCAGTGAGTCACCGAGGGCCACGCAGCTAAACACGCGGTGAGGTGTCGCGCAGCTATGCTGACCATCAACACACACACACACACACACACACACACACACACACACACACACACACACACACACACACACACACACACACACACACACACACACACACACACACACACACACACACACACACACACACACAGCGCTCCTTGCGTTTATTTACCTGCAGAACCACACACTATACTCATCTTTGGGCCGCGTTCCAATGTGTTTTATGCTCGCTTTCAAGCGCAGGGGGTTAATCTATGCGTGTGGTCCAAGACAAGCGCAGGCATTCACTGAACCAACGCCGCCGTTCAACTTTCCCCTGCGAAGACCAGAGGTCTCCAGTAGCCCCTCCAACCCCTCCACCACCACCACCAGTCCCCTACACCCCCCTCCCCTCCCAACCTCTAACCAAACATCGCAGGACAGCAAAAGGGAACTTCAAAGTGGCCAGAGGGGGGTACATGTATTTTTTTTTCCCTGCCACTTGTCATCATCTAAGGGACTGGCTGCGCCCCTTATTACGCTAATTGCTCCCAACTGCTCCGGGAGGCTTTGATGAAGGCCGGCCCGTGAGCACCTGCTGTTGCGCTGAGTTAGCACAGGTGGGCACTCACTCTCACTTTTGCTGCTGTTAACGGGACTTAAAAAACATACTCTTTCTAAAATAAACAAAACTGCCTTCATCTTCATCATGAAACGTTGATAATGATTCTTAATTTGAGTCCTTTATGGTACTAGAGATCCTCCCGGCAGAAAGCGAGAACGAGCAGAGTAGAACCGCTTTTTGTGCGCGGCGGCCTGGCGCCATCTTGTGGTAAAACCGGGGTTAGAAATCCAGCAACTGCAAAACAAGCCAGATTCAGACGTCAGAATAATATAGGCGGTAGCTCTAGACAGGCTAAAACCGTCTGCCAAACTCGTTGCATGTGTGAGAAAAAGATGGTGATGATTTAATGTTTTACTTAAATACCACTATAATATTAAAAAATATACATTAAAGGAAATTATAATTTAGGTCAACTAGAGACAGCCTGCAATTGACCACATTTTCTGAATAAGCATGAATAAACGAAGAAGACTCGAAGACTTCCATTGAACATTATAATATTTAGTGAATTGAGTGTATTGATGCACAGTGTATAAATACAGGTAAACATAGTGTACTAAAACATCAGTGAACTACCAGTTGAGGAAGGATCTTCTCAAAGTGCTCTATGTGCACTTGATCACAATCCTCAGATTCAGCTTGCTTCAGTGACCTCAATGCCGCCTCTGAAAAAAATAAAGAAAATAAAGGTAACATCACCCATTGGATGATTCGTATAACAATAACAAACCCCTCGTTATAGCTAGATGGACCGGTTAGCCAGCACTAACCAGGATGCCTGGATCCAGAACCCCCCCCCCCCTGACGAATACCGGCTGGCTCCTCAGCCTTCACCTCATCACCATGGACTACACTCATTTTCTCTTCATTTGTAGTATTTAATTTGACTTAAAAAGTTTTTATCCATTATTTATGTCAGTTATGGCCCCCATTGCACTTCAAACCGTCCCTGACCGGGGGTCCCCTGCTTACTTAATTCTACTTAAGGATATAATATGTAACATTTGGACATGAGATTGCTCTTAACCACTAGATGACTCTTCATCGCTTTATCAAACGAAGAAGAAGAAAATAAACAGACGTTTTCGTTTGATAAACTAAAACATTACAAATGAAATGGACTTGACGAACGAAGGACCAACCATACCACATTCCCTTGTACATACCTTGAACCAGCACCTTCAGCATCTCGGACATCAGTATGGTTGCGTCACTACTGACTGTTGGTGGAGGGGGAGATGAATCAGTCAACACAACAACACAACGACCGCTCAGTTTACCTTTACATCAGGTTTAATCGTACATGGATCCGGACTCACGTCTGGTTTTATCTTCCTTGAAGTGACCTGACAGGAGCTTGCTCACGGTCTCCTGTAGGGGAATAAACCACGTATATGAATAGACAGTGAAAATGACTGAATTAATAAGTTGACGTGAAGCATGAATAGTGAATATCCAGACAAAGGCCTCTGTGTGTCAAAACGCTCAAATAAAGTAAACGCAACAGAATGACAAAAAGATACAACCCCTCACGTAGGAGTATTGTGTGTTATTTCCGACGTTTACAGCTACTGAAGATACTCTTAAGAGAGGATTCACGAACATGTGCTGCCGGTATAAAGGTGATACTCAGCAGTGAAGACGTGGGACTTCATGACGTAGTTAACGTTATGCTGGTGTCTGTCCCATCGCATTGTAAATGTATTTACTAATGTAATGCCATTGAAATTATAGTAATTAATTACTCAGTGATACGTAATAGGGCTTGGATGAGATACATCTTAGTTTCAAGAAAGGAATGCCCATGTTTTCCAGTAAAGCTGCCGAGTTTTACTTACCTTTTTAAATTCCACTCGGTGTTCTTTCTCCGCCATGTTTACAGCGACGCAGGATTCCCGCAAATTTGTTTGGCTGGTTGGAACACGGTACGTCATCAACACCGCGTTCCGTCATTGGTCCGATCCAACAAGCCCCGCCCCCAGAGGACGATAATAACAAACAGCGCTACATAAAACAGATTTCTCTCTGAATATTATTATTCTATTTAAATGGCTCTGATAACTCGTACCCTAAACAATAACCCACTGTTTGATTGGTTTTGAACTGAATATTTGTTGATCTTTTTTTTTTTATGTAACCATGGGCAATAATGTAGGCTATGGTGATAAATGCTAAATGCATATCACGAAGATTATGTATTCTTGTTATTTTTTCTCTTCCGTTAGCATCTGCAAACATTATTTAAAGTGAGGGTTTTTTTCTACCAAAAGGCATAGACAAGACATAATCCGCCTCTTCTTTTTTCCGGAGGTTGCAAAAAATGTGTTTCTGAATATTCATAACTCGTAAATTTCCAAATAGCATCAGTAAAATTCCAGCGAGCTGACGAAGTTAACAAAACGGTTACTCTGCATCTGTAGAATATTTTGTTCCCACTTATATTGTTCTCCAAAGTGGGTAAGTGCTTCGGGGCTGCTTTGAACTCATCAGTCTCATTTCATGTAAATGTTAAAATGGTTTCCAAGCCATTTACCACATAATTTATTTCAGACACACCAGACATTTATATATTACAAAATAATTTTCTTTAGTATTCAGTAAAATCACACTCATGTCTGATGTAAAGTAAACAAGATAACAAAGGATATGGGTACAAAGACTGCAGAAAGATAGTTAAATCATTTTAAACTCAAAACTTTTGAAAAGACAAAACCTGTATTATAGATTTTTTTCTTTGCAATTGACATCACATTTACATAATACATTTCAATCTGGTTCATGTGAGCTCTTGGTCCAGCCACTGGGCGTCCTCGAAGATGTAACCCAGGCCCATGGAGCGCCTTGCTCTGGGCTGAGACCCACTGCTGGCGGTCGAGGAGCTCACGATCAGGTCATCCCCAGATTCTCTCTAACAAAAAACAAGGGCTACCTGGTCAGGTGGCGTGACGACGAAACAACAACACCTGAAAACGTCTCAGAATAGCAAAATGCGCAGGCCTTTCTATACCCTGGATTTTATTTTCCTTTTTCAAAAAGTAATTATAATGCGATGTTGAAGACGTTTTTTGGGGCTTTTAGAGGATCAGTGGAAGTTAGGGAATTACCTTTGGGCTAACTACCCTTCGCACGACCGCCAAGTCGCCTCCAATGAAGTGAGGCCCGGCCATCTCTGCCTTGTCGGCCTCTTCCCCCGTGGCAAACCTGACGAATCCCATCGCCTTGCTGTCTTCCGACTTGTAGTTTTTAAGGATCTGTGCGAGGGATCAGAAGTCACTGCCTGCCAGAGTAGCTGTAGTAGTAGAGTCATATATGGTCGATAGGGTTTACATGTGGTCCATAGTGTTTAAATGTGGTCCATAGTGTTTAAATGTGGTCCATGGTGTTTAAATGTGGGCGATAGTGTTTAAATGTGGTCGATAGGGTTTACGTGTGGTCCATAGTGTTTAAATGTGGGTGATAGTGTTTAAATGTGGGCGATAGTGTTTACATGTGGTCCATAGGGTTTACATGTGGTCCATAGTGTTTAAATATGGTTGATAGTGTTTAAATGTGGTCGATAGTGTTTACATGTGGTCGATATTGTTTAAATGTGATCGATAGTGTTTAAATATGGTCGATAGTGTTTAAATATGTTCTTTTCCCTCACTCTCCACCTCATCCCTAACTCTCCACCTCAAGCTGGTGTGTAGTGAGCGTTCTGGCACCGATTGGCTGCCGTGCATCACCCAAGTGGGTGCTACATATTGGTGGTGGTTAGTGAGGTCCCCCCTTCACTTTAGGCGTCTTTGAGTGTTATTAATTATTATTATTCTTCATGTTTAACCTCTGTTTTCCTTTTATTCCTAGTCTGTTTTACATAGTTTTGAATGATGACTATATGCTCTGTAAGGTGACCTTGGGTGTCTTGAAAGGCGCCTCTAAATTAAATGTATTATTATTATTATTATTATTTTGTTGTAAAACGCCTGTAAATTCAATCAGGCAAGTTTCTAGTTTTCTGAGTTCACCTTGCACCCAGTGACGTTTCCCCAGTCTCTGAAGTAGGCCTGCATGTAGCCTTCGTTGATGAAGGCGTTCAACTGCTTAACGATCAGTCCATGTTCCTGCCACATTGCATAAATAAACAACCAAATGATGCTATTGTATTATATAGGTTACATACTGTATATGTTATAGTGAGATCATTTGTACTTACCAGCTGATAGTTCTTTTCCAAATCAGCCATGAACATCTTAGGTAGGCTGATGTATGATCTCTTCTCTTCTGTTTTTGTACCAACAGGAGAAAAAATATATGCAAATAAATTACAATGTGTGTGTTTGTGTGGGCATACATATGTGCGTATGTTCACAATAAATACAATACATACAATATTTTTTACAAAGAATAAGGGTACATACCAGTGTCCATCTTTGCTGTGAAGGAACTAAGGCTTTTGTGAGGAAGAGATATGAAGGGAGCCCCTTTAAAAGCTAAGGGGGTGGGTTACAGTAAGGTATTTACGGGATGCAGAATGTTTTGCTTCCGTATTCCTTCTTAAGAAAATGAGGAGCAACATTCCATTCTCAGTGTGTCATCCGCCACACTTTTGAGATTGCACTGTAAATTGTTTCTAGAAGTCTTAAATGGTTAAATGACAGATGGGGTCTAATTTTAGTCTTTGTTTCCTCTTTGACTGGTTAGACTGCATTATCAGACACAGAAATATAGTGTTGAGACACACAGGTGTTCATTTGGCATAAGAGCATACAAATACATGAAAAACGTATATTTCAAAATTCAGTGGTCAAACAGCTGCATATGATTTAATACAAAAATCCATTCCAAGCTATATGATTAGCCATATTGTAGAATTGATTACCCAATTGTATTCGTGTTCACCTTAGGCTTAAGTTTTGCGTTCAGGTACAATATTATTTTGACATATTTTTCAATAACCAAATATTGCGCTTTGAGCTTGATAATGACTGGATATGCGAGTGCATGTATATGCTAAATGGAGTCGCGGTTGTATTGATCAATCACCTGGTTGGAGACATTTTACCTGAGCTTATTATTTGACTCACTTACAAGCTCTGCACCGAAAACGCGCACAATAAGTGAACAAATTATAAAAAAAAAGCAAAAAATAAATAAATGGAGAAATATCTTGGAATATGAACTATCCAAAATAGGAAATACGGAGGGGATAGTATAGGATATACAAAACGTTTTTATTAAAACTGGGCTACAGGTTTGCGTGCTTGCCTTTGAACTACTTACCCAACACTATGTGTTAGTAGGAATGTCTCACAGAAGCATGTTTGTAAACCCTCTATGTTGAAACCCAATAATTGCTGAAGGGTTCATCAGCAATTTGCACATTCCGGATCTCAGTACAAATAGACTGATTACTAGAGCTCTTTTCACGTCTAAATGATTGTGCAATGCACCACAGAGAGGATGAACTAGGCTATGGTGGTAAACAATCAGGGCCATGTTGAGTGTTGTGAATAAAATCAAGAGCCAGACATTAATTAAAATGATAATTTTATTGAAGAAATGTAGGTAGTAACACTGCATGAATGCACAATATTGTATTTTTTTTTCAATTTTTGTGGTTAGCTCTACCAACAAAACTGATTAATAAGGCAAAATACTACTTATCAATTGCTGATTTTCTTTGTACAAAATGATAATTGCACAGTTAAACTAAACACATTTGGATAACAGTACCTTTGTCTTTAACAAAACAACTGATAAGCTCATGGTTTTCAGCACAACTGATTGATAGAGAAAAACAGTCAACGCAACAAGTCGTATCTCAAATCGCGTGGCTTACTTTGGTAACTTCAGAGCAAAACAATAGAGCCTTTAATGCCAAACCTAAGCAAAACTTTGATTGACTCTTTAAATTCTGTAAATTCTTGTCCCAGAGGTCACAGAAGTGTTCAGGTTTTTAATATTCATTATTTTTTCTATATTCATGTCACGTAAATTGTCCTAATAATAGCTATAAGACGACAGAAGTAAACAGAACTCTGCATCAATAGACTATCTTCACAACACCCACATATGTTGTTCTCAGAAGTGGGCAGTAGGGCCTCCTATGGGTAATACATGGTACTGCAAAGAACTCATTATCAGCCAAATTAAATTCAATGTCAAATGGTTTCCAAACCATTTGCCACATCTATTTATTTGAGACACACCAGACATTTATAGTTCAATATATTTCAAACCGAATCTGTTTTAGTATTCAGTCAAATCCCACTCATGACGGAGGTAGAGTAAACAAGTTAACAAAGGTCGTGAGAAAAAAGATTGCAGAAAAGTTTGGCAGCTTAAAAAAATATTGAAACTCGAATATATTGAAAAGACGAAACCTGTACTAACAGATTGATTTCTTTGCATTTGACATCACAATACATAACACAAGTTCATCTTGTCCATGTCATCTGACAGCAGAGCAGTTCAGGTCATCCCCACATCCTCTCCGAAACGAGGGGTACCTGGTCAGGTGGTGATACAAAGCACATTTAGGCCCAATCCCATTTCTACCCCTTCCCCCTTGTTTTGAAGGGGTAAGGGGTAGAAAGGAGATTGGGCCTTAGGCCCAATCTAATTTCTCTAATTGAGGCCCAATCTCATTTCTACCCCTTATCCCTTCCCCTTACCTCTTCAAAACAAGGGGGAGGGGTAAGGGGAAAGGGGAAAGGGGAAGGGGTAAGGGGTAGAAATGGGATTGGGCCTTAACGCCTCTCAGAATTGAACAAGTATAGCAGAGCCTTTTAGAGGATCAGGGGAGGTTACGGAATTACCTTTGGACAAACTACCCTTCGCACGACCGCCAAGTCGCCTCCAATGAAGTGAGGCCCGGCCATCTCTGCCTTGTCGGCCTCTTCCCCCGTGGCAAACCTGACGAATCCCATCGCCTTGCTGTCTTCCGACTTGTAGTTTTTAAGGATCTGTGCGAGGGATCAGAAGTCACTGCCTGCCAGAGTAGCTGTAGTAGTAGAGTCATTTTGTTGTAAAACGCCTGTAAATTCAATCAGGCAAGTTTCTAGTTTTCTGAGTTCACCTTGCACCCAGTGACGTTTCCCCAGTCTCTGAAGTAGGCCTGCATGTAGCCTTCGTTGATGAAGGCGTTCAACTGCTTAACGATCAGTCCATGTTCCTGCCACATTGCATAAATAAACAACCAAATGATGCTATTGTATTATATAGGTTACATACTGTATATGTTATAGTGAGATCATTTGTACTTACCAGCTGATAGTTCTTTTCCAAATCAGCCATGAACATCTTAGGTAGGCAGATGTAGGATCTCTTCTCTTGTTTATGTACCAACAGGAGAAAAACAATTATATCAATAAATTACAATTGTGTTTGTGTGTGTGCATATGTATGCATGTACACAATGAATACAGTACGTACAATAATTTATAATACAATACATAATAAAAAAATGAATAAGGGTAATCACCAGTGTCCATCTCTTCTGTGAAGGAACTAAGACTTGTTTGAGGAAGAGATATGAAGGAAGCCAATTTAAAAGCAAAGGGGGTTGGGTTACAATATGGTATTTACGGGATGCAGAATGTTTTGTTTCCGTCTTAAGAAAATAAAGAGCAACATTGAAGATCATGCACACATTCGAAGCAGTGTGTGTGACATTAAAATTGCGTGGTTATTAGATTGCTCCAGTAACAATGTCATTGTTCTTGGGAATTATTACATTGTTTCTGGAAAAAGAGTGTAATTGTAGCCTTTTTGTCCTCTTTGACTGGTTAGACTGCATTGTTAGACAAAGCAATAACGTTTGCACACGCAGGTGTAAATTTTGCATAACAGCATATGAATATATTAAAACCCAATAATATTTTTTGTGGTCCAACAACTGATTTAATCCAAAATCCGCTGCTATACCCAATAAGGCAAATATAATGCTTTGAGCTTGATAACGACAGATTACGGCCGAAACTGAAGGGTAGGGGATAGTAGACTAAAGGACATACAACGGGTACTCATTTAAAACCCTGCAGACTGCAGGATTGCGTACTTTGAACTACCGTACTTACCCAACACTAGGTGTTAGTAGATATGCCTCACAGAAGCACGTTTGTAAAACCCCTATGTTGAAACTCAGCAATTTGCATATTTCAACCCTGATCTCAGGACAAAGACGGATTCCTAGAGCTTATCTTAATGACACATGCCACCAGTGGAAGTATGAACTAGGCCAGAGCTGTCAAATCAAAGGCCATGGTGAGTTTTTGATTTATTGCCCCGAATCAAATGTTTTCCACGCACAACTTGACGCCGGATAATTGTCTTGAAACTTGAACCAGCCATTCTAAAAGGTCACTTATACGGTCTATTAGACAAACGTATAAGCAAATCGTCATGTGGTACCAGGTTTCGTCATAATGCCCAACGCAAAGACCTTCAATTGCATGCTGGGAATAGAAATAGTAAAATTTCAAGACATTGATTTTGTCGATGGATATACTATGTAAAATCGTCTAGTTACAGGACGGTAATTCCCAATGTATTTAAAAAAAGGAAAATAAAACAACTTTCATTTTCAATCAGTTTCTTTATTAGACATGTACAGGGGCTTATATTTAAATTATGTGAAGGGACAACTGCTTGATAAACGTCTAGTTATTTACAAATGTAAATCACCGGTCATACAGCAGGCTTAAATACAACAGTCTCTACAGTAATAGAGATGCTAGTAGTCTACCAAGCTTTGACCATTACCCGAAGGATAAGGAACACAATGTAGTTATATTGCTCAAGATTCTCAACCAGTGGAACGAGAAAAACAACTTGTGTCCGTATTATGTTTGATGAAAAAGTATTCATGAAAACACAAAGACATGTGTAGCATTTTAATCTATTTCTCTATGAGGTGGATTTCTGAAACATGCACACTTTGCAAATGAAAAATCCTGTCTGCCATGAAGACAAAAGAGGACTGGGATGGACAAGTAAATTGATGGACTCACGCCAACAAATGCGTTTGAGAGAACCTGGCAACTAAACTGATATCCAGTAATAGGTCGTCATGGAACATGGTCTTCCAAGGTGGATGCGTCCCCCCTACCGACACATCCACCCACTGTTATCTCCGTGCTGTAGCGCGCGACCCCTTCCTCAGGACGGGTTCTGTCCTGTGTTCAGCTTGAGGAACCCACCCGAGTGGGACCTCCGTCCAGGGAGGTGCTGGATCAACAACTCAGTTCCCGGTGGACCTTTTACCTTAAATAAGGAGCGAAAGCAATTCGTCAAGAAAAGGGTATGCTTTGATGTCCATCCGGGAGCCACAAACCAGCTCATGGTGACATTAGTCAACTTTTTGTAACATTATACACATTAACATTAGACACTTGATCAAACATTAGACACATACAACATTCAGAAAGAAGGTAGCAGAGAGAAAGGGGAATATAAGTTTGGTACTTTTTTATTATCTATTCTGTAATCAAAATACGAATAAGCATGTTTACATTGATAAACCGACAGGAAACAGATAATTTTTTGGTGGTAAAGTAGCACCATCTCATTCCCCCCTCTCTCTTTTTCCTCATCGCGCCTCCGTCCCACCTCAGTCTGCATAGCACTGCTGCCCCCACCTGGACGGAGACCAGTACTGCGCCAGGCTTACACTAAAACATGTACAGATAAAAACTAAATAAACAGGAAGGGAGAATAAAGGGAATTCTTTGTTTCCACGCCACAGCGCTCAACAACTTACCTTTCTTCGTGTCTGTGACTCCGTTTACTGTTCCCTCGACTTCCGTTTCATCCTCAGCATAGCTCATCAGCAGCGTCTTCTGTTTGTCTGTCAGCGTCCTGGACAGGAAAGGAACATCATCCCGTTTAGCTACTTCCAGTCATGTAGTTGATAGTCAGGTTTTTTTTTTTTTTTTGCATCTTTTAAGATATTGAATCCATCATGTTCAAGTCACTGAAATATTAACTAAATAAACTCACTTGGGCACTTTGATTTTGACGTGAACGTAGTGGTCTCCGAAGCCATGGCTGCTGACCTTGGCGATTCCTTTCCCAGAGAGACGGATCCTCTGGTCCGTCTGGATGCCAGCAGGAATCTGGACAAACAAAGAAAACATGTTAACCTAAGATATTTAAAGTTACTGGGTTTGTCTCCAGCTCTTGTGGCTCAACCCTCCCGGCCCTTTAGTGACACGCATTTATATTCCACGTGGTTTTCGATCAATAAGTCTTAAACTCGTTAATCGGGTGTCATTGGAGGGTCAGAGATAGGTCATATTCATTCTCTTCTCGATCTCCCTCTCTCTTTCTCCCCCCAAACCCCTCTCTCTTACTGTCACTCTCTCTCTTAGCTTCATGATGAGCTTAGTCTGGCTGAACGGAAGTGGACAGCGTCTATTGCCTAGCGTCGGATTTGGCCGCGACTCCTCCCCTTCCGGTTGCTGGCGTTCCCGTATTGTGCTCCCCCTCAAACTCGGAAACTAGGCAGTATGGCGAGTTTTGAAGAGGACTTTGACGGCGCTGTAAAGTTGGCATGTTTGGCTCTTTCCGTCGAAAATTGCAAAGAACTGCAAAAGATTTGCTTACAGCATTTGCTGAGGAAGAAAGGTGTTCTATTTTGCATGGATACCGCTGCTGCTTCCCGGGCTTAGCCCCGCCCTAGACGATTGTGATTGGTTTAAAGAAATAAAAACAGGCCCGCCCAGTTTCCCCACGGATAGACGGCTCGAGGTAGCGTGGCTCCAGACCATTCTACTTGCTGTAGTTTGGTCTGGCTTTGCGAGACTATGATGAGCTCATCTATGATTTCCATAGGCTAAGTTGTGAATGCTTGCGTTTGTGTGCGCATGCAGGCTTCCTCACCGGTAGGTTGAGGGTCTCGTAGAGGCCTTGTGATCTGGCACTGCCTCCCAGGATGGCTTGGGCCACGGAGATGAGCAGATCCGAGTGGACGTCAGCGCCCTCTCTTCTGAACACCGGACTCTTCTGGACCTGTTGATCCACACCAGCACACAGGGACACTGAATCATCCGTACGCAGGCCCGGCGCTCGGCATAGGCGACCTAGGCGATCGCCTAGGTCGGCAAATGTGTTGGGGGCGCCCTCTGGTGGCGCCCTTAATTAATTAACAAATGGAACGGAGAAGGGAGGGGGCCGGGATTAATTGTAAGGTCTTTTTCACCAGTTTGTGTATTTTTTTTGGGGAGAAATTTCATAGTTGTCAGTTAAAGTTTTTTTTGGGAGAGACATGCTGAATAAATGCATGTTTTCAAACTCAAAAATATTATTTTTTGAGTGATTTCAATAATGACCAAAGTAATCGTGATTATGATTTTTCCCATAATCGAGCAGCCCTACTTCATTCTATAAAATGAAAAAATAATGGCAAATGCCCAGAGGTCCGCTAAAGCTGCCTGCTATTCCAGACAAGCAGGCAAGAAAACAACCGTTTATTTTTTTGATGATTTGAAGCTGAAGTGCAACCAAAAATATTCAGAATCGCAAGGAACAAATGTTTTTCGGATTTTTACTTGAATGTTGTAGATCCTAGTTTGTATCCATCCTAAAATAAAGATCAATAAATCAAGGTCTTTCTGTTGATCTACTCAACGGTTTCAGAAGGATAGGTCGGACTCAGATCCAGTCCATCCTACACCACAATCCAATTATGTAGTCTGGGGAGCAGCGGAGCTTTGGGCGACAGCTTATATTTAGGATGGCCTGGCTAATCTCCCGTCAGACCCGTTAGTGTCCGCACTCACCCTGAAGGTGATGAAGATCTCCTTCTTGCCCACCGGCATCCTGACTGTCTGGCCCTCCTCCACTCCTAGAAAACATCAGACGGAAACAATTCTTACTAGCATTCTTACAAAGCATGCATGTGAAAAACATTTGTGGAAATAATAGATTTAACAGCCAATGTGTTTGTAATTACATAGCCATCCATCAGCTATCAGTAAGTGAAATGCTCTATGGGAATATCTGTTTCGAGTTGACTTATGGTGCGTTTTATTATCCATCCGTCTCGGAGGTCCAAGGACGTTGCCTAGCGACACGCATGAACACGCCCCTTTTCCTCAGATGGCGAACTTGCTTGCCCGGTTGAACTCGGAGGAGGCCGAGCAAGGATTCCGAGACAGAATTCAAGATGGCTGCACCCAGTGTGACTTGTAAGTATGAACTGTTGATCGTGTTTGGACCACTTTGGTGGTTTAAATGGCAATTTCAATCCCTCGTATTACTGCAATACCTTAATGCGTCCGTATCTCTGCCTATGGCCTATACTTATTTTTAAGCTATACTTACGACCGACGCACGAAACATAATAAAACGCTTGAAGTGTGGGCGTGACGTCACATCCGAGGTCCGAGTCGGTTCGCAGAGAATACTAAAACGCACGATGAGCCTGCCTCTGTATGACACAACAGAGCCCAAGCTCCCCTCCGAGAGGAGAGAGGATTTCTCTGGCTTAGTCTTAAAATATTTCCTGCTCCCTCTCTTCAACTCTTGAATCGACAGCAGTTTTAATTACTACTGGGCTCGGCGTCAATAAACCTAACCCTTCGTCACACGGCGGACGCCTCAACACCAAAACTACGATTCGCTTTTCGACGAGCAAGAGGCTCCCGTCTCCGTGTCGAGGTGGAACCGACGGCGAGCGGAGGGTCGACTGACCTGCCGGCACGGGCACCATCAGCGTCCTCCTCTGCTTGGTCTGGCCGGTGCCGCGGCAGGAGCCACAGGGGGTGGAGACCACCGAGCCCTTGCCGCCACAGCGCCGGCAGGTGGAGCGCATCACGAAGGGGCCCGTGTTCACCGTCTCCTGCAGGGGGAGGGGGGGGGGAGCAAACGCACGGACCGTTGAGAACCCCCCCCCGGAAAAAGGGAAAACGTGATAAAGTGAAAAATCACTTCTCTCACTCTTTTGCAATCAGCATAGATGTATGTCGTTTGCATATAGATGAGCATATCGTTAGCCTCATAGCTTAATTGGCTCAGTCGTATTTTAACTTTCATCTTGTATTTTGCGTCAAAAATGCCTGTCATGTAGATGACTTAGGCAGATAGTGATTATGGAATGTAAAAAGCACCCTGATTGGCTAAGAACGGAGCCAATGAGGCACAGTGAATCAGCAGCGTTAGGCTCAATCCCATTTCTACCCCTTAACCCTTCCCCTTACCCCTCCCCCTTGTTTTGAAGGGGGAAGAAGGGGTAAGAAATGGGATTGGGCCTAAGGCCCAATCCCATTTCTTACCCCTTCTTCCCCCTTCAAAACAAGGGGGAGGGGTAAGGGTAAGGGGTCGAAATGGAATTGGGCCTTAGGCTAGATATCACAATTTGGGCAGAACATGACTCAGGATAACTGCTATGATGCTGAAGCTGCATGGTTAACTCCGAGTGTGAATCTGTATTAACCATTGTAAATCGCTTTGGATAAAAGCGTCTGCTAAATGTAAATGTACAAGACCCTATGTGGACCCTAGAAAGGGTCTGGACCCTGGACCCTGGCTCTTGTCCTACCGGGCGAGAGCGAGGGCCTGCAGCAGCATGGTGCCTGTGGACTCACCATGCCGGAGCCGTTGCAGTGCTGGCAGTGCTGGACCTTGGTCCCGGGTTCGTGACCCTTGCCTTCGCAGCGCTGACACGAGGCCTCCATGTTGATGGTGATCTCTTTGTTGACGCCCTTCGCTGCCTGGGTGAAGGTCAGCTCCATGATGTACTGGGACACAAACAGAGCAGGCCGTTGACAACACACCTCTTCAACAGGAGACAAAGATAGCTAATGAACTTGAAAAACACATCAACGTTTGCTTTTCAGCTTTTTTTCCCCTCTGGTCTAAAATGTAGCATCTGATCACACTTATGGCATATAAAAAGACTTCCACACAGTCGTGACACTAAGCTCATAATCACGATCCTCTATTCGAGATTGCTGCTTCACACGAGCGGGAGACAAACCCTCGCGTTTGCACTACGAACATCCGGATCAACCATGTGGAGAAAACAAAACTGACACAGGCTTTTTCAAATCCTTCGCGGAAACCTCACTGACCTCTTGCGGCTGGTCGAAGATGGCGTTGAAGTCTCCGAAGCCCCGCGAGCCGGAGAACTCCCCGAAGATCTTGCGGAAGAGCTCCTCGGGGTCCACGCTGCTGGCCTGGCCACTCCAGTACTGCTGCCCGCCGCCGCCGCCCGCCTGCCCGGCGCCGCCGAGGCCGGCCGAACCGTACGTGTCGTACTGCTTCCTCTTGCCCTCGTCACTCAGGACCTATCACGTCGCGCGCAGCAAACAGGTGACAATACATTAGCAACATCAGTCACACATGATGGTAAACAGTAGAACCCGCAATCATCAGAGATCCTTTGTCAGAGCAACTGAGAGTGCATTCCCCTGGCGAGATCCTCACCTCATATGCTTCAGCCAGCTGAGCAAACTTCTCCTTGGCCTTAGGGTCATCTTTGTTAGTGTCAGGGTGAAACTTTTTGGCCAACTAAAAGGGAGGAGAACAACAAATATAAACGGTAAATAAATGGAGATGCAAATACACGCTGTTAGGCAGGGGGCAGAAGGTAACATACCTGGTAGTAGGACTGCTTGATCTCTTTCTGGGTTGCCGTGCGTGGTACGGACAATATCTGATAGAAGTCCTGCTTGCTACTGGCTTGGACACTTGTGTGGAAGTTCACTGTGCGGATGGTGTTCGGTACTTTGACACCTGGAAATAAACAATGCGTTAGTTTAGCTGCAATGCCGCAGTATTGCAGCAGTTAAGCGTTTGGCCAAAAATCAAAAAGTGTAGTTTGCTTCGACAATTGCCTCGATTCGACTTTATATACAAAACATTCACATACACATCCGAAGCTGAACCATCTAGAACGGATGATATTGGCTCATACCATACGCACCTTCAAATACAGTGTCTAAAATAATCTGACAAGAACAGATCGGGTTTGCATTAAGATAAGCCTGATCGCCCCCATAGACCTGCTCTTAAAAAAATAAACAGAGAATGTACCAGACTGGATACAGTAGGGCTAGCTTGGTCTATGTAGCCTAGCATGAAGCTCCGCAGTTCACTCACCTGACAGCCCTCTCAATGTCACGGCGGCGGCCGTCCCTGAGCCCAACGTGGCGCCAGCCCCAGACAATCTTTTGCTCGCCCCGAGGGTAGAGACAGTCCTGGCACTGCGATGTGAGGCACATGAAAGAGCCCCACATGCATTGCGACCTCCTGAAGACACGGCTACCGTTATCCAGCGTGCTGAACGACGAGCTGCTGGGGACGCCATCATTTCTCCACAAGCCTGGAAGCGGCTGCTGCTCCCGGAGCACACTGCGCATGTGCCCAGACAACGAGGCGTGGTTATCGTTTCCGCGTGGTTAAAGATATTCATGTTTCGAGACTGCCGACCCTTGTTTATAAAATTGCATAGATTTTTTTATTGGTTATCAATGCAATAAAATGCCCTTTCAGTTGTACATACAAAAAATAAATAATAATAATCAACAGAAAAACTTGCAATAATATCTGAAGTAATGTTTATATATGAAAGCAGTCACGTTTTGAAGTACGGGGTCGCACTCGGACAGGGTGGATTTAATTTACCATTAAAAACCAGAAACTCCGCCGACCCGGCCCACTCAGGTACCCAAAACGAGCGTGCCCTGCAGTGTGCATCCAGACGGGGAGCTGTCATCTGGAGATTCAACCCGCACTGTAGCCTCTGACCACCTCGACACACACCCGGAAGGCGTGAGGGAAAAACTACAAAACGGCAGAATGAATCGTTTCAAGACATCAAAATTCAAAAATACCACCCCGAAAATTGCCAAGAAAGATGTGAGTAGAACATAAAGCTGGGCTAAGTGCAAACGAGGTTAGCAAACGTTAGCATTCTTTATTAGCAGTGGGGAATGAGGTCTCCTCTGGACAAAGTCTGGAGAGAACTTCCTGCATGCATCCGAAAAGCCACAGAGCAACTTATTCAAAACGTAGACAATGATTTTCCCTCAAATACGTTTAGCCTCCCTGTACAACTTCGATCCACAAGTCTGCATACAACAACTAGTTCGCTGCTCTGCATATTAGGTTATTAAGACGGCCATCATCATCACCACCATCATCATCATACGGCAAAGTAAAGATGCCTGAAGGAATGTGACGCTCGGTCAACGTTGTTAAGTCTCACGAATAATGGCGAGATATTAATTCATGGTTTGACACATACAAAGCACACACCCCGATAACACCCCGGATACATCACAGGGTACATGACATGCTGAGTGAATATCCATTCAGTGATGATGAGGCCAGCTTGTCTGGTTTATACGTGCAGCTTCTGCTCATATCCAATTTGTATGTGTATGTAGTCTTTACCGACTCGATGTGACATTTGTCATGTCGCAAAATGCGTGACAGTTGGCGTTTCCTATTGGTGTGGAGACGGACGAACGCATCGATCTGTTTGACTGGCTGTCATCTTGGTTTAGAAATAAAGGTTATAAATCCGATTTCCGTTTCTCTCCCTCTCAGAGGCAGAGCCCCTACAGGGATCGTCTTAGCCATACTATCGGTTCAAGTGTGTCAGTCTTTCACTGCTAAACGGGAACATGTCTGTGCAAAGAAAACTAGCCGTTTAATTTGACTCCACTTGAATGCAGTGGGCTGTCTCCTGCAGAGTAATATATTGTATTGAATGTTTGTTGTGTGTGTGTATCTGTGTGTTTGTTGACGTGCATGTGTTCAAGCATGTCTTTCTCTGTTCTTTGAGCAACAGTGGTAGTAGTTGGACTGCGTTCTAAGGTCTTGGCGTACTCTTCCCGTGTTCTTCCCGTCACCTTATGCAAGAGAGATTTTTAAGAGTTTTCTGCTGTGCGTTGCAAGCAACTCCTGTCACTTCCTCAATATGTGCTGATTCATTGTGCGTGTGTGTGTGTCAGATTGTAGGAGATTGCATGTATAGGCCTCTGTGTGTGCTTGGAGTTCGGATTGCACATGTCTGACATTTATGAATGTGTATGTTTTCAGGTTGTCACACTCTTTAAAAAGGAAAGCAACTGGTGCATAATGTTCTTGCACTGGCTAGATAACTGGAAAAACACTTGTATCCGCCCTATTAGAACTGACTCAGAACCACTATGCAGAGTTCAGTGAAATGTGTCTATGTGTGTTGTTCTGTTTTCCTGTGAGAACATGTCAAGCACATGCTTTAGATTCCTTCCATTTGTAGAGATATATCATGTTTAACCTTCGTGAGCAAGCAACCACATACTATTGATATTATTTCTTATCTTGCCCAATGCTTCCAGAATGATACATCGCTATGTAAACAACCTGATAAACTATTTTATCTAGTGAATCTTAAATTCCTTTAAAAAACATACCAACAACAATACTCAGCCCAATAGCGTACATTCGTCATCTTGGTAATTCAGTCCATGGTGTTTGAGGTTTTTATCCAAACCATTTGACGGAAGATCTGTCATTCAAGGTGTAAAAACAACGGAATTGAAATAGCTTGAGTAGGGAACCTACCTGAAGTTCAGGTTCCAACATTTCTTTTTGTATTATAATAACCTTGTATCTTTCCTGCAATTGTGTGTCTGCGGGTCTGCTTTTGTGTGTCTAGGGCTGGATCTGCAACATCCGTGCCGGTAACGTCCAGTCCCTGGGAAACCACATCAAGGCCAGCTCCGAGCTCGTTGCCTTCAACATCGACCAGGCTGGTGAGGCACGGTCAAACCTGGTGGTAGATCATGGTTCCTGGGACCAGTTCATCAAGCAGTAATGTGTGTGTGTGTGTGTGTGTGTGTGTGTGTGTGTGTGTGTGTGTGTGTGTGTGTGTGTGTGTGTGTGTGTGTGTGTGTGTGTGTGTGTGTGTGTGTGTGTGTGTGTGTGTGTGTGTGTGTGTGTGTGTGTGTCATTCCCTTCCGTCTCCAGGTGGCGGAATGCTGGGAGTGACCTCCGTGAGTCCAGCAGCAGATGGAACATGGACCATCTCTCAGCTCCCGTGCCATGGAGGTAATCGCTACAACCTAACAACCAATCAAGGCAATAGCCAGTCATACCGGTCCGAGTCACTGTGTCTTATCAACAAAATGTGCAGTGTACCATGGTGATCTACATAGCCAGGCCTTATTAATAATAATATTGTTAGGTATAGTAGTGGAAGGTATACAACCGGAGGTTCATGAAGGTGCAATTATTTAGAAGGGGTTATGTACAAAAAGTAACCAGAGGTCAAAGGTCATCCGGAGTGCGAACAGAGAGTGTGTTCAGCAGCCACATGACCTGGGGTAGGAGCAGTAAGTGGGTCGGTTGGTACCGGATGCTCCGGTCTGGAACCAGCGAGTCTACTACACAGAGAAATGTCTTGTTCTAAAATTAAAGAAAGGAAGGCACCTGGGAGGCCTGTGGCTCGGAGATTTACTGATACCCCACTTCCCTTTCAGATCTGGTGACCGACCTGGACTTCTCTCCCTTTGACGATGCTCTCCTGGCGACCTGCTCTGCCGATGAAACGGTACGGCCTCGAAGTCCTCGCACTTTCAACTGGTCCTAACGAAATGAAGAAGTCCTTGTGTCTCCCTGTGGGCCGAAAGAGTCCTAAAAACATTATTGCATCAGAACCCTGTTGTATTTCTCAGTAGTAACATAGTCGATTGTTCTAAGCATACATTTTATTTGGTGCCAATTCCTTTTCCACCAAGTCATCACAAACAACAGCCAAGCATCTAAACTACCGTAATTTTCGGACTATAAGCCATGCCTATTTTCCCATTTTTTCGATTCTGCGGCTTATATAACAGTGCGGCTAATCTATGGATTTTTACAGCTAACGGCCACTAGGGGACCTCCTAAATCTATGGACTTTACAGGTTACAGTCCACCAACTTTAACTCTATGGGCTCTACGACCGGTCCGCGCCCCCCCCCCCCCCCCCCCCCCCACCTTTAAGCGGCGGGCTCCAGTGCGGCTGATATATGTACACATCATTCAATTCAGCTGCTGCGGCTTATACTCCGGTGCGCCTTATAGTGCGGAAAATACGGTGGTTGTAATATACATTGTTAATATTATGGCAGGGCATACGGTCACAGTTGACATAATCAAGTCTGAGTTAGTTATTAGACTCCTCCCAGTCCGTCTGGATCAGCACATTATCCTGCGCCTCAGCTGTGGTTCCTGGTGCAAATCCACTGAGTGTGTCTAATATTCTCCCACTCAGCAGCGCGGCTCTCGTTCAGAGAGAGGTGTAAACACCCGCTCGCCAGACGCACCGACATCTGCCCCAAAGTGATGTCATCACTCCAGTTATCGTTTGCCAACACCATTTGTTTTCCCTTTTGTCCGCACATTTATGCCACTGCTTAGCAAAGGGCAAGTTTACACACCTGCAGAAACTCCCTCAGCTCACAGAAATCCCACCCTGTAGTGAGTATCTCCCCCGACTTTGTCTGGGAGTAATTTTTTCTGTGGGTTGTTGTCGTTTTTTTTTTGCATGTGAACACATATGTGGATACTAGGAATGGAATTAACTCTAAAACGAGGAATATGCATAATATCGTTCCATAGTTCTAGATAGTGCAAAGTCGTGTGCATCATTAAAAGTGTGAATATACCTTATTCAACGTTTTATAAATTCACAAAAGTATCATCTTTCTGACTATAAAATTAGCACAAATCGTAAAACACAGAATCCTGAAAAAACAACACGTTAAAAACGGAATGTGGGAAAAAATATAAATAAAATTGGAAATAATTAAAAAAAAATCTGATTTCTGCAGATACTGTATGATGCTGCATATGTAGAGCCCTGTATGTAAAGAGTGCCTGCTCTGAACAGACCCGTCTCTGTCCTCTGGGTCTGCGGGGTTCCAGGTCAAGCTGTGGCGCCTCTGTAGCCCAGAGAAGGACCAGCCCGGGGGGCCAGAGCTCACCCTGAGCCCTGGGCTGGGCCGACTGGAGCTGGTCCTCTTCCACCCGACGTCCTCCGGCCTGCTGGCCGTCGGGGCCGCCCAGACCGCCCTGCTCTGGGACACCAGCCGCCAGGACGCCCCGCTCGCAGGTACCTCTACCCCCCCCCCCCCCACCCACGCAGCACACGTACATACTCTCACACACACCTACAGTACACAAACTCACTCCCACCCAGACACACTCACTCACACACACCCGCACACACTTTCACTCGCTCACTCTTTCACTCGCAGGCACATACACACACACACTGATACACACCCACACACACCCTTACACTGACACCTACACACAGACACTCACTCACTCACACACTCACTCTCGTACCCTACACTCTCACTCACACTACACACACATTGCACAATACACAGAAACCAACGTTCTGCCTCTCTGTCCGTTACATCCAACACTCGGTTCTTGTCATTGTCAGTTTGTCGTTGCTCATGATTGTTTGTCCTGTCCTGGGATTCATGTATTTGTTTCAAATTGAGTGTTGGAAGGGTGATGGGGGGGATGGTTGCGTTCGGTCTTGCCAGCCTCAGTCGTGGATTGGTGGTCACTGACACTGCCCTACGTTTTACAGCCCAGTGGCTCTGTCTAAGTGCTGGAACTCCAGAGGTAACGTTTTGGTTTCCCTGTCCGCTTGGACTGGAATGGATTCCAGGATATAGCCATCACCCCTTGACTTCATTCCCCCACTGACACAGCACCATCACAATACACCCCACCATCACTACCCTGCTATGACAGCTAGGCTGGCTGACACTGCTGCTGCTGATCAATGGCCCCCCCCCCCCTCTGTCCAACACAGGCCATGCCCCCCCCCCCCCCTTACCTTCATCCGACCCACTGCTGTCTGCTGTCCCTCTTCCCTGCTGCTTTTGTGTGTCTGTCTGTGATACTTATACTTAAAAGAATCCCATAATCATAAGTGGGATACGCGGTATTAAGTGGGACATTGACCAATTAGTGAATTGATGCTGTGCTGCAGACGGTCACCGCTTTTCTTTTCTTTACAGTGTCTCATCGTTATTGGCGCCATCACATCTCAGGCTTTTTATTCATTAGCTCTCATGTCCTCTATTAAAACCATAGCTGGCTGTAATGTAATGCAATGTCTCATCCATCATTTTTGCAAATTGTAATTACTGGTGTGTGTGTGTGTGTGTGTGTGTGTGTGTGTGTGTGTGTGTGTGTGTGTGTGTGTGTGTGTGTGTGTGTGTGTGTGTGTGTGTGTGTGTGTGTGTGTGTGTGTGTGTGTGTGTGTGTGTGTGTGTGTGTGTTCTCACAGTGCTGGAGAAGCACGATGACAAGTTGCAGAGTCTAAGTTGGAAGCAAGATGGCTCTCTGCTTGCATCTTCCTGCCTGGTGAGTAGCGCACACAGCAGAACACGCAGTTTACTAACCTGTAACATGGAAACCTTTGTTTCGTACCCTAATCAAGCCTTTAATGCTGACCCGTCTCCAGAGCTATCATAAAAACAACAGAATTAATATTCGACGGTTGTAGTTGGTATGTTCGGCCACTAGATGTCGCTCATAGCCACGGTTGTAGTTGTGCACCTTCCGACCCAGAGATGAGGCTCAGAGTGAGTGTCACTCATAAACCCCAGTGAGAATCCCATTGGGCAGTTGAAACAGCTCCACGTCAACACTTCACGTGGCAAGAGCCGTTTGTGATTGCGACATTGCACTCTTTAGTCAAGGTTATTTGTTAGAGAGAAGTGCGGCAGCCAGCCTGTCTGTCTGCACAGTGATACATTACCTGAAGGCATGGGGGATGTCTCAATCCTGGACCGGCTAACCCGGTTGTGATCCTGAAAGTGGAGTGGGTGGAAGAGCCCATGTCCATAAAACTAAAGGAGAGCGTATGAAACAGCATGGCACGGCCACCTAGAAAACAACAAGCAAAGCGCGCGGTGTGTCCTTCAAGTGTGATTCAGCTTTAATGTTTGCTGGGATTTGATTCCTTGATAAAACCGCGTGAGGGCTACCTGTGTTTATTTTACCGTATTTATGGTGTCGACTCGTTTGGAGACAGAAGGCCAGAAGACGTTTCAACGATAACATGGACACAGTCGGACGCTCTACGTGCGATTGACACAAAGTGTTTTGGGGTGGATGGCCTGTCATTTTGGGGTGCACCCACCTCCTTCGGATGTCAGTCTGTTTTCAACCCCCTGCCCTGTTTTTATATTCACTGACAAGAGACAAATGACCCCCACCTATTACGTCTTTATGTCCCTTGTGCGCAACGTCAACCGTGACAAGATAATTGGCCGTCACACGCACACGCACACGCAAACGCACATGCACCCACAGGTCTTGACGCAGCCTGCAAGAATAAGGGGCCGAGTAGTGAATGAGGGCCGAAACATGAGCCGGGATCAGAGCCAGGGGCCCCAGAGGTTCTCTCTGTTGTCATTTACCCCCCCCCCCCCCCCCCACACTCAAACCCTTCCCCCAAAAAGAGCCCCTTCAATCGCCGCAGTCCAGCTTATTAAAGCAAACAGGGCCGGTACCATGTGGGACCCCCCTCCCCACTGCCAGCCCCCCCCCCCCCGGGGTAAACATCGGGGCGCACATGAGGGTGAGGGGAGGTAGGCGAGGGGGGGAGGTGATGAAGATGAGGGGGATGAAGGTTTTGTTAGAGGGGATGGAGGGTGAGGAGATGAAGGCTGAGGGTGTGGAAGGGTGAGGAGACAAAGGGGGAGGGTGAGGCGATGAAGGGTGAGGGTGAGGAAGAGGGAGGAGATGAAGGTTAAGGGGAGGAAGAGAGGGTGAGGCAGACCACCGCCCGAACACGTGACACTTGTGGGCTGAGAGAGAGAGAGAGAGAGAGAGAGAGGGGGGGGGAGGGAGAGGGAGAGAGAGAGAGAGAGAGAGAGAGAGAGAGAGAGAGAGAGAGAGAGAGAGAGAGAGAGAGAGAGAGAGAGAGAGAGAGAGAGAGAGAGAGAGAGAGAGAGAGAGAGAGAGAGAGAGAGAGAGAGAGAGAGAGAGAGAGAGAGATGGCAGGGAGCGACGGCGATGAGAGCAACAGGGAGGAGAGGCTGTCTGACATGAGGGATGTACAGAGGGGAGGGGGGAGGGACAGAGGGAGGGAGAATGGGAGGCACCAGTGGTTAGAGATGAGGTGTCTCTGGATTTATAGTATTGTAGGAGACGGCTGAATGTAATGCCTGGATGAGCTCGTATTTCCGTGGCGTGCGGCCGAATGTGAGCGTGTACAGAGGACCTGGGACAGGTCGGCCGTACAGTCCCACGTCAGGGTCAGTCACAACTGGCTGACAGACATGACTGTTACCCTGGGAGACGGAGTAAAGTGGTTTGGCAGCGTGGCCTGTTTGGTGATTAAGAAGAGCGCCTTGGATTGCCGATTCCCACAGTGTGTGTGTGTGTGTTTGTCCATGTGTGTGTGTTTTAGCATCACACTTCAACAAAATCTCATTATCAGCTGGGTGAGAATAGGTTGATTAGATTGAACAGCTGCTTTTTCGAACACACACACACACACACACACACACACACACACGTACACAGGGATACTGCTGTGATTTTATGAGTGGTTGTGTTGGTTGGTTATCTGTCTTGAAGGCAGTGTGTTTGCACTTCTAAATGTGTGTTGTCATAGTTACGCACGGAGCTCCGGAGTGGGTGTTTGCAAAGCCAGTTCGCATCCTCTTTCACACGCACGCACGTCAACACTGGATCAGACGGGCTGCAGCTGTGTGTGTGTGTGTGTGTGTGTGTGTGTGTGTGTGTGTGTGTGTGTGTGTGTGTGTGTGTGTGTGTGTGTGTGTGTGTGTGTGTGTGTGTGTGTGTGTGTGTGTGTGTGTGTGTGTGTGTGTGTGTGTGTGCTTGTCCATGATCTCATGCACATATACACATTTTGGATACAATATAACTTTCTCCAAATTTAGATTGATCTCTATTTTCATAGCACAATAGAGATTACAGTTTAGCTAACCAGAATGACATTGGGGATTTTCTCTAGATTTAGAATTTAAAGTTCAGTGTGTGTGTGTGTGTGTGAGTGTGTGTGTGCTTGTGTGCGCATGAGATGGAGGTTCTGCCCTGGCTCTTCTCATTGCGTGTCCTTGGCTTATGCTCCGGTCACAGAGGCCTTAGCCGGGGCCAATGTAGTGCTGGGTGGGCCAGGAGCCACACACACACACACACACACACACACACACACACACACACACACACACACACACACACACACACACACACACACACACACACACAGGAGTGAGAGGGACATAATAGGAGCTTCTCTCCCTCACTCCACCTTGTTTGCCGTTGGAGCCAATTCACGGTGAATTACAAACCTTCTCCGGAGGAGTGGGTCAGGCAGGGGATGCTTGAAGGGTGTGTGTGTGTGTCTGTGTGTGTGTGTGTGTGTGTGTCTGTGTGCGTCTACGTCCACGTCCTGATTGGAGCTGACATAAATATGGTTGGTAAGTGCCCGTGTGTTTGGTCTGGCCCCCTTATGATTATTACCTGCTATCAACCAGGGGGATCATGGACGTCCGTGATCGCGGTCACACAGACGTATTGAGTGACAGCGTAGCAGACACGCATGTCCCGGACACAGCCTGTTCCCATTAGCTCCCATTTCCCTTCAATCCTACAGGATCCCCCCCCTTGATTGGCCGATGTGATTGATGCCGTATGGCAGAGACGGGGGTGTGTGTGTGTGTGTGTGTGTGTGTGTGTGTGTGTGTGTGTGTGTGTGTGTGTGTGTGTGTGTGTGTGTGTGTGTGTGTGTGTGTGTGTGTGTGTGTGTGTGTGTGTGTGTGTGTGTGTGTGTGTGTGTGTGTGTGTGTTGGGTGGGGGGGGGGGGCATGAAGAGTTCATCAAGTGATCAACGATGGATGAATTAGTTTGTGTTGAAACGGCTTCAAATAGCGCACAGATGGCCGCGGACACACGGGTCATTCTCTGCACATGTGTGCCCGCACTTAAAGCTTCCTGCTCACCAGACAGAACGTATTAAAAGTGAGCCGACCTTGTTATCCATCATCAAGTATCACCAGGGATTGAACGTCCTTATTGTCATTAGTTTCAATAGCTGGGCGGATTGATCCAGGGGAAGCTAACACTCAATAGGATCAATAGTGATTAACGTTAGTTTTTTTTAGCGGAGTTGCTCAGCATGCTGTATAGATCCTTCTAGATGTATTCCCGCCACTTCTGTACGTCCGCGAATCCCCCGTCCTCGTCTCTCTGGGCTCGTTCCATGCTGAAGTCTCACGTGCCCGTTCCGCTCTCGTGCACATCATCCCCTTCATGGCTCTTCACAGATGTTCCCTGTGGAACACACTGGCCTTCAGACTCCCACACACACACACACACACACACACACACACACACGCGGGTTCTGTGTGCGCAGCATATCTGTGTGAAAAATAAATAAAAAAGAGGCTACTCCCGAGCCACGCCCACTTTGATGAGATGTGGTGGGCGGGAACGATGGGTGTGTGTGAGACTGTGTGTGTGAGAGAGTATCTGTGTGTGTGTGTGACAGAGTCTGTGTGTTTAGTGTGGTCGGTGATAGTGGTGGGGTGGTTGTATCTGATCTTACTTTGATGAGCGACATTGGACCGTGATCAGACTACTCATAAAGTCCTCCCCTTTCCTTGATCTCCATCTCTTGCAAAGGAGATTAAAATCGTTATTATGATTTTTTTTTTTTCCTTCTTCAAACTTCTAATAATGTATTTTTTTCTCTCTCTATCTCTCCCTCTCAGGACAAAATGCTCAGAGTGTTTGATCCCAGGGCCCAGCTGACACCTGTTCAGGTAAACACCATGCTCTCTCTGTCATCACCATCGCATCTGAACAACCGGTTCGAGCCACAAACAGCCCGACCTCAGATTCCTGACGTCCCTCACGTTTAGTGGAAGAGGGGGGGGGGAGTGTGGGACACACACACACACACGCACACACACACACACGCACGCACGCACGCACGCACACGCACGCGCACACCATATCAATGCGGTTTTCCCGCGACTGGCGGTACACATGTTGACATGTGCCCAGAGGCGAAAACAAAACCTGGAATGAGGAACTGGATCGGGGGGGAGGGAACGGCGGGGGTGGGGGCGTTCGCTTACGTGGGTGGTGTGAGGTGGTGTACTTGGATAGGGAGCTACGGGGGGGGGGGGGGGGGGGGGGGGGGTCTCTCCCAGCGTGGGACCCCCTCAGGTAGAGGGCTCACCGCTGGGGAGGAGGCCGGTGAACATGGCGCGCGCTACCCAAACACCGTGTGGGAGCAGGGCAACACCTAGAGGGGGGCGCCACGTTGGATGAATAGAGAGCGGTGTCAATGCTTCAGCTCTGTGTGTGTGTGTGTGTGTGTGTGTGTGTGTGCCGGTCTCAAACAGTAATGAAAGACTTACTGTTCCAGAGGTATGTGTGGTATTAAATGACAACTGAGAGGCCAGTGTAAAAAAGAAAAAAAAAAAAAATACAACTAACAAATATTGGATTTTCTCCTTCACTTCCAAATGGAGGCATGGATTGTGTGTGTGTCCTGGCATGTTTGCTTAGGCAACAAAAGAGCGACGGGTGGTTCCGCTGTGAGGTGTTTGA
>NC_082383.1:1298153-1325653 GCF_031168955.1 Gadus macrocephalus
GGGTGTCCATTAGCATCCCAACTCTGGCTCTCTATTTGTACGGCCCGTGTGTGTATACAGTATGTGTGTGTGTGTGTACACTGTTTACATCGTGTGTGTGTGTGTGTGTGTGTGTGTGTTTCCTCAAATTACAGTGCTGAAAATACCCCTCATAGTTTAGGGTAAGTGTGGGCTATGGAGCTGTGGATCTGTGGCTGCTGGCAGAGCGGAGGGACAGGAAAAGGGAATAGTTCTCTGGACGGCACGGGCAGATCCCTCCCTTTCAGCTCAGCCCTCTGCTGCTCTGGCTGAAACGAGAGAGGGCCCCAGGCTTGGCTCCGAGGGCCCGACCCAAGGCAGGGCCAGAAAAAAACGAATGTTTAAAAAAAGGCACTGCAGTCTCCCTGCTCAAATGTGGTGGTGGAGCCCAAGCGCCTAATATACTGTACCTTTAATGTCCCCCAGTATAATAATATACTGTACCTTTTAATGTCCCCCAGCATAATAATATACTATATCTTTAATGTCCTCCCGTTAAAATACAGGGACACTCTAGTGTGTTTGGGTGTGTACAGGTAATCCCCTGTGTGTGTGTGTGTGTGTGTGTGTGTGTGTGTGTGTGTGTGTGTGTGTGTGTGTGTGTGTGTGTGTGTGTGTGTGTGTGTGTGTGTGTGTGTGTGTGTGTGTGTGTGTGTGCCCATGGCACACATTTATTTTTGGATTGCTTGAGTGTCCGCGTTTAGGTTTCTCATTAAATTCAGAATAAACTTCCCATGCTGGGTTATACCCAGTAAGTGTTGCTTCTGGCAGAGGGCACAATGCAGCTTGGTGACGGCTGCACTGAGACCTAAACGTGGGTTCAAATCCACGGACCCAGAGGGATGTCAACGAAGGAGAATAGCGGAATTGGGTTCAACGAGGAAACCTCATACAGTAGCTTCATCCCCGAATAAGCCCCTAATTGAATATGTAAAGGAAAAAGTAGTGTTGGGTGTTATTTTTAATTTCCTTTCTCAAAAGTCGTTTAAGGGGCAGTAAACCAAAAATAGTTTTAAACTTGGTAATATGTCTGATATTATCCATCCCATTTTGGTCACTGTTCCTTAATTAAGACTGTAATTTAGAGAAATTATTTCTATAATCCTATGTCTCCACGCGCCAGTTTGTAATGGTTCTACGGTGCTCCGAACTCGAAGTCGCGTTTTTCTACCAAAGTCAAAGTGCCTTTTACGAGACACTGCGCAAAAAATGAACACCATGAGGAACCCAAACACCTCGCTTAATATGGCCGGCCCCTGTCATTACAGAAAAACACGAGTTGTGCAATTCTAAACCTACTTCGCTCATTATAACTGCCGTGCAGGAAGGTAGTGGCTAAAAAAAACACACAAAATCATCACAAAGTCGTCGTGGATCGCTACCATGGTAACTATCCACCACCCCCATCCCCCCATCCCTCCTTCCTAGAACTCTCCGCCCAAAACGCGGTTTTCTCTAATCTCATGGTGTCCGAAATCAAGCTGAAGCTCAAGTACACTTCCAGGGCTGCCAGGGATTAGCATTTGATAGATAGATCATTCAGCATTAACCATGTTTACATATCACGGAATGCCTTACACTAACAGGACTGGCCTACAGTCAACAGCATGAAATGTGAAATGAAACATCCATCTGGCACCAAGGTGCAGTCCCACGTCGTGTCAGAGCCGTGCAGCAGAGACCAAGCTCAAAGTAGGAGCTCCCAATCCAGCTCGGATCAAACCATCCCCTCCACACGCTTTAGCCCGTGATGTGGGTGAGGTGGCTGCTTTGCTGAGACCCTAGGTTAATTGTTGACATTGTCTACATCGAGATCTGATTTAGTTCTTGATTTTTGTTCAACTCATTCCCTCTTGCGTTGTAGAGCTGTATTCGGAATTTCGGTAGGTGGCCATCAATTGCCATCATTATATTCCGAACGAGTGATAGCAGCTCCCTTAGCTGTGCCTTTGTTTTAACCAACACACGGAGTGCCATTTGTAATCGCTTAAATTGCTAAAAAGAAACCGGTTGCAACTAGCTCATCGGGAGAAAAATAGATATTTTTGTTCATGTTTTTTTCTGTCAATTCACACAACTTTGAGGACTTTGTTTGGATTGGAACGGAGCCTAAGTGAATGCTTGGGCAGCGTTCCAATTGTGAATGTGAGTCTGTTCATGGCAGTGCTCTTCTGGAGCAACGCTCTGACGATGCGTCCGAAATCTATTCCTCTCCTCCCAATGTAAACGTGTCTTCGTAAGATGTTCCTCTGTGTGTGTGTGTGTTCTCGGGGAGAGAACTCTTTCTCAGATCCTTTTTCCCTCCCACCTAGCTAAATGTATCTCAGTTTTTAACGCAACAGTTCCAGACGGTTTAAGTCACTGGTCATTAAAGTATTTTTTATGGATGTCTTCATATATATTTGATTTAGAAATTCTTGATACACCTCTGTTAGGCAGCACTGCTTCTGGAAAGTATTTTTCCTTTGGAAAATATTCCTTGTGTAAAGTAAAAGACACCTGGCGAATCCAGTGTCTATTTCATGGTTTGTTGGTTTTCCTGGCAGGTTGGCCCAATAAAATGTTGCTTCCCCAGTGTAATCCATATAACCTTTCACCTTCCCGTCTCGATGAAGCCTGACCTTTCAATGTCCGCACATCAAACAGGAGAAAGTGAAAAGTGACTTTTTCACTCTGCAATACACATCCAATAAACCACGATAGATCAGCTGGCAGTGAATTGTTGCAGGTTTGTGATATCTGCGGTCATAGCTCTTCCTGATCCCTGCTAATCTCCTCTTCCTCTCAGATTTTTTCCTTTTCAATACATCTACTTCTGTATAATACTGGTTCTTCGTATTGTTATCGTAACTCACGTCTGCCTCCCTTATGAGGAATAAGCAGGAATTTCACAGATGAGTGTCAGTGTTTAGAAAGCGTGTGTGTGTGTGTGTGTGTGTGTGTGTGTGTGTGTGTGTGTGTGTGTGTGTGTGTGTGTGTGTGTGTGTGTGTGTGTGTGTGTGTGTGTGTGTGTGTGTGTGTGTGTGTGTGTGTGTGTGTGTGTGCGCGCGCCAGCTGGCGGAGACAAAGTACTTCCATGTGGGTGTTGTTTCGGAGCGCAGTGCTCATTAGCACGCTGGCAGCCTCGGGACTTGTTTGCTGTCCGACTAATTAAGGCGCACATGTGGGCGACACCTGGAGGCAAAAGGGGTGCTGCCGGGAATCAATCCGCAGTCTGCAGGGGCATCCCGGGGAGTGACGGATGGCTGAGTAGATCCGGTACCGTCCTCCTGCTCCCATACACCTGTTGGCCATTCATCGTCTGAGTCGAGTTCTGCTTCCAGCGGAGCTCAGAAAGGGAAAGGAGAGCAGGGCAGGAGGGGCTTGATGACAGCGATGATGTGAAGAATGAGATCAGTGCACTCGTGCGCCACATGTTTATGGGAAGGGGAAATCCAGCCTCATCGTGTTTTAATCGGCGAAATAATAAAAGCCTCCTCTGGCTGATTTGGAGAGAGCTCGCAACCTCAGTATCATTTGAACGCGTAGAAAGGGGGTTTAATTGTACCCTGCAGTGCTGTGTGCATCACCTTTTAAAACCTCTTAAACGGGTAGTTGTGCTGGCCTCGCCCTTTACCAAACAGTTGTGGAGATCTTAACGGCCAAGCTCCTTCAGATGCGATCAGTCTTTCCATGTTGGGAGCTTTCCCCTCGCGTTGTGTTGCTAATAACCTGTTGTTTAATGTTGTTGTAATGTTGCTGAGGTGCATGTAGCCAGTTGGAATACTTTTTTTTTTTATCTTTCGTAAGGGTGAGGCAATACATAACCACATTTTCACTAGCCTGCTCGTAAATGAGAACTCCCCTCCCTATCTATTATGTCGGGAAGCAGGTTGTGGAGTTCACCTGTCAGGAGGACCAAACTGATGAGCCAATAAGGACAGCGCTGCAGAGCAGCAAATAACCGGCCTGTCGAGCACAGCCAGGAGCCCTAGTGAAGACATCAGCGACCGAGCTAGTTCATGCTACTCTCCGCATGTACTAGCTCCGTTGCTAATGTTAGCCGTGACCAAACACCGTTGCTATCCCAGTGGACCACTGGGATAGCACTTTTTGTTTTTTGAGGCGATTCACGATGCTGGTTTAAAAGCAGACAGATGGTTTTGCTGGACATAAGCTGCAAGGCTTCCTCATGGAAATCTTAGCCTCGTAATTTACACCTCAGTGCGTTCTCAGTAGCCACATTCGTCCTTGGTTTAATTGTGTATGTGGGCTTTGGCTGTCTGCGTGTGTCTGTGAGGTAACGACAGGACAAGAACATTAGTTCTTGTCGTGTCGTAACCTTTCCCTCCTGCTGTTCTGTTGTCGCGCTACACAGCACCGTGCAGCGCGACGGTGACACCTCAAGTAGTGCTGGCCCAGAGACGTTCATTTCATAGCTACGCAACACAGGTGCGGCCGAGTGTCGCTGGCCAAGGAGGTACCAAAGTGGGTCCTTGTCAGTCTTATGAAAATACATAAGCTGTAGCCTAGCACGGCTGCGTTTCATCAAGCATTAGGTTATGCACAATCAAATCCAGGTGTGCATACCTATGTTGACAGAGAATGTTTATGTTGGAAAATGGTGGTCCTAAAAGCTAGGAGCGAGTTTCCCTCCCCAGTGTACGTCGCTTCATGAAATGGGAGTTCCTAAAAGGCCTCCCACACTTTTCGTTCACACCGTCTCTCTCGGACGAGGGGTAAGTGAGTTCATTTTTTACTTGATTGAACCGTTGGTTGGTGAGAGAGGTAAACAAAGGGCGATCTCCCCCGAGTGAAGAGCGAGAGCTCGGGGGGGGGGGGGGGGGGGGGGGGGGGGGGTTGGCTCTGCAGCGCGGGTCGTAGATGGCAGATATCTGGGGCGATTGAGACATTTTGTTAGCTCAGGCGAAAGAGGGGATTAATCAAAGAGTCTGTCAGCAGCCCAGTGCTCGGCTGTTGTCATGACTCCACACGAGGGAATGTGGGAATTGAACCTTGTACGTAACGGCCAGAGTAGATACAACAAGAGTCATTGGTGCACCGTGGGTTTGATTGTGCTCCGGGGCTAATATTTCACATTTAATCACGGGCCAATCCAGCCCCTCCTAGTGAACATCTGCTCTGAATATACAAACATAAATAGTGTCCACCGACCCCCATCCCCCCCTCCCTGAAAAAGTTTTAAAAAGTTTCCAACATAACAATTTCATTAAGTGAACAAACGACAAACGATATGTGAAACCTAAAATTCAGGGCAAAAAGAAACACGGGAGTTCGTGCAGTCGTGGGCGGTGTCGTGTATGCACACGCGACGTGTACACATCAGGGCCTCGCACACATGTGCCTCACGTGTAAGTTCCCCTTGCTAATCCAGACCTCGGCATAACGCGCCTCTATAAGCCCTTTGAAGAAGCCAGGCCTTATAATGTGGTCCGAGGGGCAGATTAAAGCCAGCTCACTGTTTCCGTCGCAATTATGAAAGCGCTGTAAATGACACATGGCATTAGGATGCCCTCCTCCTACGCCGGAATAAAACGGATTCATACAGTATCTGCAACTACGGTGGGATGTGTTTCCCTCGCACTCGTCCTCTCCTTTCCCAGATGCAACCCCCCTGCTCCCTCGGTCGTGAATTATGTCTTTGTTTTCATATCGCTGAGTAGGTCTGGTGTGCACACTTGTGTGCTGCATGGGTTCCAACGTTTCAACGGTTCCCTCCCAGGGCTTTCAGCAGTGTTCCTGCCTCTGTCATTACCAGTCTTGTCAGGCTCCCTGCATCCGTGTCTTGGGTTCAAACGATATAAGCCGCACACTCCCATCTGAAGAATATTCATTGAACCGCATCGACCATCAGAGTTCCCTTAGATCACCAAAGCACTGCGCAGATTAGAGATCGCTATTGGGCTGAAACTCGACCCGGTCGAGCCAGTTCTATCCTGGTGCTGCGGCCATACGCACGTTTTGATTTTGGACTCGGCAAGGCACCTCTCTGATGCCATCCAGCGCAGCCCTCGGTGACCCTTTGGGGACTGGTTAGTAGGCACCCTGCACACATCTGGTGCTGGCGTTCGCTCCACTGCTTGGCGTAGGCACCGGGGCCCATTCCTTTGTCCCTGGGCCCCAGAGAGGGGGCGATCACAGCCGGGACCCCGATCGGCTCGGCTGGCTCGGTCCCCCACCGTGGCCACACCTTCCAATTAGCACCATGCCTCAATAATCACAGTCCTGCTACTACTTCAGTGTTTTGTTTCACTGAGCCCAGCAGTTAAAGGGATTTGAAGGCTTTGGCGCATATAATGTGATGCCGTCGCGGAGAATCAGTAGTTAATGTGTGTAGGGCTTAGAAGGAAGTTTTATGAAAATACTGATGAGTGAAAATACCCAAAAGGGGGCATTCTGGCCTTTTATTCAAAGGCAACATAATAAGAAAAGCAATTGGGGTGGAGGAATAATTTGTCTTTCATCTAAATCAAAGATGGATTACCTCAAGTCAGGTGACCTCTTCTCTCTCCCGTCGTCATCCAAAATAAGCAAGGTTAAGTGTGCGTTGGCCAGATCTTTTATTTATGACTTATTATGAGAGGGAAAATAATTCATTCTGGCCTGGCTAGCTGCTCACTAATGGTTTCTACACTCCTTTTAGCATTCCTTAGAAAATCTATGCAGGGTAATCTTGCGCCGGCCACATCAAAGGGAGACTGTGGCCAGACATACTTAGAATTTGCTAGGTGCGCTTTATTGAATGTGTGCATGCGTTAAGTTTAGCTCAGAAATCTAGCAACAGCCAATACGTGTCCAGGAAACGTCTGACTTTAAAAAGATTCACAAACTCAATGCAAAACAACGGTCTGCGTCTGTTATTATGGGCTGAATCTGTGGCTGCGGGGTCAAATCTGTGCAGGTAAACAACAACTTGACTGTAAAGTTGCAGAGGAAGATTGTTTCAATTTTTAAATCCTTAGGCTGTACTTAGAAGGCAACGCTTTCTATACGAGTGCAAAAGATACTTTTCTCAATGACACATTCAAGTCCATGCAATAAACGTAATGATTCAGTTCAGCCAATTAATGGGAGTAGTCATTGTACTCATTTGAGTGTGGGAACCCAGACAAAAAGCCTATACCCCAAAATGTAGTATTCCTTTAAGACCTCTGGTTATCCCATTTATAGAGGACACTATATTTAAGCAGCAATCATTCTGTCCATATCTCTGTACCCTTGCCAGGAGCTCTCCTGGAGTGGCTATAGGGTCGACCGGCCAATAGCCTTAAACATCGTCCCTCTGCCTCAACTCCCTTCTACTTCTTTCACAACCATGTTTATTTAATGCTCTGAACCTTAGAAAAGAGAAGGGGAAATCAGTCTTGATAGAAGTATCAGTATAATGTGTTTTTAATCGTATTTATATATGTGTATGATGGTGCCAAATACCTATGGAAATGTTCGATGGGAATGCTTATTTTATTTCAGTGGCCAGTCCCATGTGTAGGACAGAGTCAGGGTGGTGTAAAGCCCTCTGTTGTCAGCGAGGTCCCATTCCAGCCCTGTGCCGTTGCAGCTGCACCTGAAGATCTGACTTGTGTTTTTCATTCCCTCGAATGGCAGCCTCTGCCCAGATTCTGACCTTGTCCGTTCATTTTGTCCGGAAGAAAGGGAGGGGGGGGGGGGGGGGGGTGGTGTGTGTGTGTGTGTGTGTGTGTGTGTGTGTGTGTGTGTGTGTAAAGGGTGGTGTGACATAAGGAAGAAAGTTGCAAAGATGTCCGTTCTGTCTGGTGTTCAAAGAAGTGACTAAACTGTCATGCAGTTTACAGTCACTGTGATGAGTTGCATGACACGTGTCAAATCAAATTGTGGCCCAGGGCCGGGATAACGTCCGTTTCGGTTCGGTCAGCTCTGGCGGTTCATGTGCGGTGACGATTAATCAGGTCTTGGTTGGTTCAAATGAACCACATGTGTACGTGGAAAAAAGCTGTCTTACAATAATTAATTGATTACAGTCTCCCTCTTGTGTCTTTTGCTTCATCTGCTACATCACTGTCCTTTCATCAGCCTTGGGTCTGCACCAGTTACAATCACGACAGTGGCTTGCAACCCCACGAATCAGTGCTTAAATGGGCCATGAAGGCAGAGCGGGAAAAAGACAGCCCGCTGATGGCTGAGAAGACGACTAATTAGCCGTGGATGAAAAGGCAGAAAAAATGACTTAATGGTAAGACGAAAAAGACCATGGCAGCAGTTATTGATTAGAGAGAGGACAAATGAAGGGATGAAAGGGAGCGTGACCATTAAAGATCAGGAAAATGGGGCTGAGCGAGCGAGAGAGAGGGATGAGAGTGAGGCACAGCTCGAAGGGGTGAGTGGCTGCATCTGGGGCATGCTAGTGATGTGTCTGCCTCACTTTGCATGGGGGCTTGAGGGGATCGGCGGGAGCCCGAGCCAGCAATCAGGGCCCCCGCAACCAACGTCAACAACCATACCAAAAGGCCCCAGTTCCACTCGTCGGTCTTTGATTAATATGAGGAGGCTTACGTTTGCTTCTTTGGTTCACTGTAATATCCCCTGATATCTGGACGGAAAATCTGGGATGTTTTTTTTTATTTTTTTACCTAACCAATCTTAATCATGTTGGAATAAGTTCCTCGGCGATTCATCCAGCCTGTTCACCCACTCACGGTGCCATTACGTCCTGCCGAAAATGAGCGTAGCTAAATGATTTCAGAGCTGGTTATAAGCTGGCCGCCACTGGTGCAAACACGGAAAGAGGGAAAAAATGGAAAGAGTGATAAACTAGTAAAAAAAAAGTAAAGTAGGAAAAGAGATGGAGAGAGGGGGGGGAAGGTTGAAATCATTGCCATATGTGCGCACACAGGCACCTGATAGTCATCCCGGTGGGTGGATCAACATTCTATTTGAGTGACACAGATGTGCTCCCACTCTGCCGAAGCTCAAGTTAAACAGCCAAGGAAGAAAGGCAAACGGTGAGAGGTTGCTTTCATTGCAGGAGGGTTTTAAACATATGGTAAAATACATGAATCTATAATCAGCCAGATGACTGGCGCTATACTTTGTATGCTTATTTATGTAGGTCTCAATGAAGTTTCTAATCTCTGCATCGCCTATTCTCTATTGGATTTGATTTAGAGCTATCCATGCTAATAAGCTTGATGTTATCCCTTTTTCAACCTGTGTGCTCTCAGGCATTCCCCCTTCGTATTTTGTGTTTAATCTTTTTCTCATTACATTCCTGCTTCCAAAAAAAACACTTTCCCAAAACGGTACAATTTACTATTTTGATGATTATTTTGACTGTTATCCAAAGTGACATGTAGTCAAAACGGAGTTCATTAAGGAGCAGGTAGGAGTTAATCATCTTGTTGTGGCTAGGATCTGGAAGTCTTTACCTTGGTTGGATGAAAAGCCACAAATTCTACTGACCCCCTCATTCACACAATCTTTGATGCTCGCCCCAAGAGTTGTCATTGTGTCCTTCGCGGGTTCCCTCTCTGATTCCAATGCTGTGACGTAGTCATCGAAGCAGGTGAGGCCTGTTACCCCCTCCACAATGAATTACACCTCAACCCCGCTCTCCCTGAAAACGAATTGCTCTCCCCCTCCTCTCCCACCTCCTCCCCCGTCCTTCTGCGTGAACCCCATCAGCTCTGTGCCGTAGCTTCGCCTTTGTTCTGTTGCTAAGATCAACAAACCGCTCGTTCCCCTCCCGCCCGCTGCCGTCTCTGGATGGATCTGCAGCATGTTGGCCAGGTGAAGCCGCAGGGGCCCTTTGGTGCGCTGGATGAGAGCGGAGTTCATGGCTTCAGTGGAGAGATGCTATTTGGCAGTGCACACGGACGGGGGGATGGACGGACCTGGGCCCCAGATGTCTGGTCTCCCTGGGTACCCTGTGGTGACTCGTCGCAGCCTGAACAAATTCCCCTCGTTCGATCGACATCGCTTGGGGTTTGATCAGGGGCTTTTCGTGGTAGAGCCTGCTCATGGAAAGACAAAACGCTCAATCACTCACTGCTCCGTCCCCGGCCTGTCTCGACTGTGATGGTATTGTCATCGATAGGCTCGAGGCTGTGCATGTGCTATAGGAGGACACGAGGGCTGGAGTATGACATCATGTCGGTGAATGGGAGCCCATGTGGTCCATAGGACACGTGGACGCCGTGGCCTGTCTGGAGTTTCAGACATCAGCCGGGTTTATGGCCCCGGGGGGCTTAGGGGAACTGGCGGGCTCAGGCAGCGCTGCACAGGCCTGACGTTGTCATGGCAAGAAGCTCAAAGCCTGCCTTTGCTAGCAGTTCTGGGTCAGCACAAAGGTGACTGTTTTGAACGTTTAAGACCTGAATGGACATTTTTCCTTTTTGAACGTGAATTATTTCTACTGGAAGGCCAAAATAGTGTCTGTGGTGCACCTTGAAGCAAAGAGTTTTTCACTGATGCAGAGTGTGGGGACTGCACACACACGGCCATTGCAATGAAGTCACTGTTTATTCGCCGATAAACCGTCGTACTAACACTGTGGTGCCGTGCTTTTTAGTTTGAGCTGGCTTGTGAGATTTAAGTCCAGCGACTATGAATAAGGTTTAAGCTTATTCACAATCACTATAGTCGATTGTACACAAAACCTAGATTCTATATATCTATATATGTAGACTCAAAGTACAACCTTTGGCTGCCCCTAGCCGAACCCAGCCATGGGGTCGGCTAAGCTCAGGTAGAGTGGGTAGACTTGTAACCGAAACGTTGCTAGATCGATCCTGCTAAATGCTCTAAATGTAAACGTAAAGGTAAGGGTCGTGGCGAAGTTATACGCCAGACAAGCCTCCTGGATTCCTCCTCTTTCCTCCCCCCTTTCTCCCTCCCTCTCTTCCACTCTCTTCATTTGATCTATCTGTTTTCCGGGCCATTCATTCAGTGGGCCCGGAATGCTCCAGTACATCTGGCCTACTTGTCATCCGCCTCGTATCAAAGCCTGCATGGGCTCAGCTACCTGCAGGAGGCTCGCTGACGAACCCCAGGCCCGGGAACCGACCGCACGCTGGGCCCAAGTGTTTACCTCTCCCAGGACTTATTGTCAACCGGCACTCTCTTTGCGTTGCTGGAGTTCCTATGGTAACCTTCTGTTGCCGGGTCGATAGAATGTTCCCTAATCCCCCTTGGGGGTTTTATTATATACATATGTGCGCATGTATATGCATGGAGCCATGATAACATAACAAGAGACCTCCGCTCCTTGCATTAGTAGTGTTTCCATGGTGACCTCTCGGTGATGATGATGATGATAATAATAATAAAGGGTGAAGGATATCCCCCCCATCTTCATATGTATTTAAACTTGGCACAGTCCCATTTAGAAACCTTGCTACTGTGGTCTCCCCCGTGCTCTCTGTTACAAATGAAAAACTGCTCCTCTGATGGGTGTCATGAATCTAGCAGTAAACCCCACTGTGACCGGTAGACAATGCATCCATACGTGCGGTTGTGATTTATACCCCCTGGCTCCGCGTCTCTCGTCTCTCTCGGAGAGGATTGGGGCCTCAGCGCTACGTTAAGCAGCCTCTGTGTGTGTGTGTGTGTGTGTGTGTGTGTGTGCGTGTGTGTGTGTGTGTGTGTGTGTGTGTGTGTGTGTGTGTGTGTGTGTGTGTGTGTGTGTGTGTGTGTGTGTGTGTGTGTGTGTGTGTGTGTGTGTGTGTGTGTGTGTGTGTGTGTTAGCCAATGAAACTCAGAAAAACGGCAGTATTTCTGGTCTTAAACCACATTCACTCTCCCCTTTTCCTCAACCCAAACTGAATCGGGAGTTATGTCGAGTCCTAAGTGTGTGTATGTAATTCACGTTGAATTGTTTGACATTCGCCCCCGCCAGAAAGAGATCATAACAAGTTGTGGGTATGGCGTGTACATTAGGGAGACGTTCTCCGCTCGGATCGGTGTCTTAGTCCGTACGTCTCCATAACGCGCCCCTACACACTCACAGCGAGTTACCGTTCCCTTGACACATGTCCTTCATTTACCATCAGAGTGCACCCATGCACTTAACGTTAGCCGTGTGGAAAAGATTTCAGTAAGAGAAACGCGGCACGAGGCCTCTCCCCCCCCCCCCCCCCCCATATCCCACCATCAAACAAACCAGTCCCCAGAATCCGTGCTCCCCAAACCGCCACGCTGAGTGTGTGGACGTCAGAGAAAGGGAAGTGGGCTTCGAAAACAAGCCTTGATGGGGCCCACATGTGTTGCACTCGGGGCACATGTACCAAACCTCCCCCAGCCCCCCCCCCTCCACCCCCACAACATTGAGACCTGATGCTTTGCTCCCGTCCCCTGGTCTGACCGACCTATCGTTTCCCCCTCCATGCAGCTGATAAGCAGGCCTCAAGATAAGCAGGCCTCAAGGCAGAGAGCTCTCTGCGCTCTATGTTAATGCTCAGTTCTGGTTCCACGTCGACGCAACGCAACGACCACGCAGACGCTTACGATGCAGTCGTGAACCTCTTTTGGTTCCGTGTCGGGTTTCAGTGAGCGGACCAATCACAGGCCCTTCCTGTGGACGCAAGGAGTGTCCGCAAGGACGTAACGGGGTCCGTAAACCCCCTTTGCGTTGCGTCGACGTGGAACCATAACTGAGTCTTAAGGGCGCACGGTGGACCCGAGAGGCCCCGGTTCGTCCTGCGCTACTCGGCAGGTTCAGAAGGCGCACCGAGCCCACCGGGGTTCCCCTGTCCTTCAGTTGTCCCTCTGTTTATCACCCTGGTGGGTGTGAGGTATCTCCACGAGGAAGAGGTCGCCCCCCCCCCCCCCCCCCCCCCCCCCCCCCCATCTCTGCTCATTCCAGCCCGGGAATCACCTCTGACTCACTGTTCTCGGCGGTTCAGTTGAGAAGGCTGTAAATAAACCTGTAAATGACGGTGAATAAATGACTGCGGTCATTTTGGCTGAGGGACGGCCAGCCCATGGCTCCCATTGCAGGTCGTTGACCCGGCTGGTGTGCGCGGAGGCGGGGTGTAACTCTAGCATCCAGCCCTCGGATAGCAGAGCCCTGAAAGGCCCAGACGCTGAGGTCTATAAGTAGTCGTTACTTGACACATAGCTTGCTTTTAGCGAGACGCTCGTAACTGCGGTTTGTTGGATTCCTGTCTGCAGAGGGGATGGTGGGAGATTAAGAGTGTTCGGAACGCCCTCAGTTATTTCCTTTTTTGTTGGAACTGTTAACATTACATTGGTTCTTCAATTCAGATGCATTGCATTTGGGAAATAATCTCTGCGTATTGAGTATAATCTAAGCGTATTGCTGAAGTCCCCCATCAAATCAGTGCAGCGAACTCTTGTTTTGACACATGCCCCATGGACGGGCCGGTAAAAAGTAACACACAAACACACAGACAATAAGTCACGGCCCCCGGAACCCTAAGCTGCGCTTCGGGGCATCAGTCACCGTGTCTGCTACATCAACGCTGACAAGGGGTCCTTATCCAGGGACAAGTCCTGGTCTGTTCCAATATGGAGACCTGTCAGGGGCACAGGGGAGACATCAGGTCTAATTTTCTCCTCCTCATCCCATCCCGTCAGCTGTCTCTCCTAAACACCTCATTCATCGACGGTGCAGGATTTAGCGTGATGTGACTTGGATGTTTCTCATGGGACACTGATGCCCTTGTGTGTACAAATGACTCTAACGGGTGACCCTGTTTTGATTTCCCTTGTAGAGCGTCAAGAATATGCACAGCAGCAAAGGCTCCCGCGCTCTCTGGGCGAGAGATGACTACCTGCTGACCACGGACACGGTAAGGAGAGGATCCACAAGCCTTTGCAATGCGCTCAAATCTCTGCATGGAAGTCAAGTGTTTACTGGTGCCTGGGTTTGTTTATCACTCTACGCTCCGTGTATTTTTATTTGTGTGTTTATTTTATGTGTGTGTGTGTGTGTGTGTGTGTGTGTGTGTGTGTGTGTGTGTGTGTGTGTGTGTGTGTGTGTGTGTGTGTGTGTGTGTGTGTGTGTGTGTGTGTGTGTGTGTGTGTGTGTGTGTGTGTGTGTGTGTGTGTGTCTTTCCGGTATTGACCCTGCGTGTGTGTTTTTGTGGATACGCCTGCGGTATTGACCCTGTGTGTGTTTTGTGTGTGTGTGTGTGTGTGTGTGTGTGTGTGTGTGTGTGTGTATGCATGCGGTATTGACCCTGTGTGTGTTTTGTGTGTGTGTTTAGCACCGTGGTCGGGAGGTGAGGCTGTGGGACAGCAGGAAGCTCGGCTCCGCCCTGGGATCCGTGTCCGTCAGCGACTCCAGCGGGTGAGTGGTCGCCGTGGCAACGTGTCGCACCGGCGTGCACCCTGGCTGCAGGCTCTCTATCTTCCCCCTGTCAGGACGCTGACAATAAGCACTCTTGTGCGGCGATCCATACATGTGCGAGACCACATGGTTGGTCTATGAATGCGTATGTGTGTGTCTTTGGTAGTAAAACTAAAAGTGTGTGTGTGTGTGTGTGTGTGTGTGTGTGATACATTGTGAGGGGGGCCTCTATCCTGTGCCGCTGGTCAGCAGGTTACAGAACGCAGACCTCCCACAGTCCTGGCACTGTCCCTTCAAATTCCGGACATTTCCGGGATCTCAATCATATACGGACGGACACACACACCGTTCTGTCCTCTCTTCTCTACTTCCTTCTAAGAAAAAAAGTATACAAAGAAATTGAAAAGCTAGGGAGCAACACACACGCACGCACGCACGCACGCACACACACATGCATTCACACAGTTCTATCTTGAAAGGCCAGGTAGCAGAACCCCCCCACATCACACACAGACCAGGCACGCACACTGCAAGTCCTTTCAACTTCTGAACCCCCCCCCAATCCCTCGCTCACTTCGTTTATTTTCCCGGAGGCCTGGCGGAGGGGGGTGTGTGGGGGGGGGGTGTACCCCGGGAGCGTTGACAGACCCCCCAAGGGAGGAGGCGAAGGTGTGTGTGGTCATTTTTTATTCCGAACCGGTCCCGTTCACTTCTGCTCCGAGCACCTCGACGATCACGCACATATGCGCTGGTCTGCATTACCCATCATGCATCTGCGGCGGATTCCTTTCCGAAACCGCAGGGATGAAATGTAGCGGGAAGAGAATCGCAACGTCTGTGTTTATAAAGTGCTGTTGAAGTCCCCGTGGTAGGAGATGTGTCGAGCTCGGTTCAGAGACGGAAGCCGGGTGACTGACTGATAGGGAACACATGTGTTTGTGATTTGCAGAGTGATTCTACGTGGAGCCGTGGTGAGAGTTCTCCAAGGTGTGAAAAGTCCTCCTCTGCACTGAAGGGTGCTGGGGTTGAGGCAGGCTCTCCTTGTGTGTACCAGCGAGCTCTTTCTCTGTTTACCATGGGAATAGTTTTCCCAGTGGAATGCTGCTGTTTGCCTCCCTCCTTATTCGGAACGTGTGTTTGTGTAAGAGAGGCAGGCGTTTAGGAGTTGACACTGCAGGGATTCCAATAACCACCTCCGCACTTTCCCAACCACTGTCCTCTCTCTCTCCATCACTCTCTCTCCTTTTCTCTCTCCGTCTCTCTCCTTTTCTCTCTATCCGTCTCTCTCCTATCTTTCTTTCTTTCTCCATCTTTCTCTCTTTCTCTCCCTTTCTCCCTCTCCCTCTCTCTCTCTCTCTCTGCCTCCCATGTATTTGAAACTAGGCTCCATTTTCTCTTCACTTTACCCTTTTGGCTGAGATGCCCTAAATATTAGATTTTCCAAACCAGTGTGCTTATTTGGTGCCATCCAAACATTTAAGTTATTTTTGATTGAAATGTCGCTGGTCTGACATAGGGCTTTATGTGTGCCTCTGCCGATCAACATTTTATTTCAAGTTGAACTTGGCAGAGGGAAGGCAGGTCAAAAACATATTCAGTAAACAGAAAGATTATTTGGTTTGAATCGAGTGTCATGTGCGACCACAGCTTGTCAGTCGTCCAGTGGCCACTGACCACACATTCCGGCTCCCTGCTGACTGTCACTCAACATCTTTTGGTTTTGTATTATATATCTTATTTTTACCATCAGACTGAAATGCTTATGTGAGAAGAACAGTTTTAATCCCGGTTTGGAGGATAGGATTACTGCAACTTTTCTTTTTTATCAAGGTGCGAATGCGACCGTGTAGTGTCTTTATTTATTTATTTTTTATGTCCCGCCTCCTTCTCTTTGTCTCCATCTCTCCCGCTTGCTCTTCTGTCTCAAAAAAATCTAAATTTTCTTACAAAGTCAATTTTCTTCCTCTTTTTCTTAACAATTTATGAGCTATGAGGCAATTAGAATATAATTAATAAAGTTTTATCACAAGTTTCATATGTAAACATGTAATTTCATGCAGTATTTCATTTCAATTAGAATATTTATATTAACACTCTTGACTCAAGAAGACTCTGAAGTTTCTCTGCTACTATCATCATCAAGTTATCATTTTCCAAGGCCTTACTTATACTACTCTTTGCATTCTCTGATCCTTCGCCCTACCCATTATGCTCTTCTCCCCCCCGCCCCGGCCCTTTCCTCTCCATCCTCTGACGGTTCCGTCCTCGGCCAGGCCAAACCTCCCGGCCCCGCGGCCTCGCTCGGGGCCCGGGTGGGGGCCCAAACCCCTGGCTCCGTCCCCTCCCTCTGTAACACATACGGTCAGCCTCCGAGACGAGGTCCAGATCTAGCCACGCTTCAGGAGTTAAATCAGGGGGAAAATGTAATCACTGCATTAAATCATATTCGTCTGCTGTCCGGCGTGCTCGGTTTTATTGAGATGAACGACCCGCCGTAGCAGCAGATGGTTCTCAGCGTCGGCCGATAACTGAAGTGGTCGCTCGCTCGGGGGGAAACGTTTGCTGGCATCGGTGTCTCGTCACGTGCCAAAGTCAAGTCGAGTTCCCCTCAGTTTGTAAATTATAGTCTATCATTCTTTCTTTCTTTCTTTCTTTCTTTCTTTCTTTCTTTCTTTCTTTCTTTCTTTCTTTCTTTCTTTCTTTCTTTCTTTCTTTCTTTCTTTATGCTGTCTCTCTTTCACGCTGTCTTTATGCTTTCTTGCTTTCTTTCGAAGAAACCGAGGACTTTGTTTAAAGTTGTACCAAATACTGAATTATTTTAATGTTGATATTTTTTTTTATTCATATATATAAAAAAATGTATTCAGTTATTCCATAGCTTATAATATGTGCCATACGATCAGCCTGTTTGTGATGATCCATGTGTCACTTCTTTTTCTATCCAGCCTCATTGCTTTCCCTCTTATCTGCCCTGTGATCTATTAGTAAGGCGCGCAGCCCATGACAAGCCCCAAATCGGGCAGATAAACGCAGGCCTTCGGCAATCATCTCAGCCAAATTAGCCTCCCCTCTCCCCGCGCTAACGTCGAAGCTAAACAACAGCAGACGGTCGAGTCAAACATCAGCAGCCAGACCATCGCTCCGTGTCATCCGATGCCTGAGGTCCAGATAAAGATGGATTTGTTCTCCGGGTCTGGTTTTAATTAAAGACACAGGATAACGCGGTGTGTAATTGGAGCGCGGGCTGGCTTATATCAGGTTAGCGAGGATGCTACGTCAGTGATACAGCGCACTGTTTTCTTTGGTGCGGCGCAGGAACGCACTCCCGGTCGGACGGGATGGTTTCGGTGGAATATATTTTGGACGGAGAGTAATGGAGGGAAAGTGTTTGTTTTTTCTGCTGGGGTTGAAATGGAGCCTGGGGGAGACTGGTTGCCCAGTGGGTGTTGCGTCTGAGAGGGGCTGTTTTAACGCTGCGGACCCTAGGTAGCTATTACCGAAGGAACAGCCTCACGGGCAGCAGAGAACAACAACACCCTCTCACTGCTATTAGCTTCGTCTCACTCTGCCCTCCATAAACCCAAATTATAATAATGACTTTAATGGGGCCTCCAGGCCTGGCCCAATCAGTGATCTTCGCAACTGGCTCCCGATTGCAAACAGCCTGCCACGTAAATAGCCACGTCGTCACAATGACCCGTACTCATTCCACTGCTCAATGCAAACACACACACACACACACACAAACATACTCATTCACACACACACACACGCACACTCAGTCGCACCCGCCAGCGAGACACACACACACACAGACAGACACAGTCGCACACGCCAGCGAGACACACACACAGACACACAGTCGCACACGCAAGCGTGCCACGATGATGCATGCTCATGCGTTGGCCCGTGGACGTGGCGCTGAGCTGACGGGACAATTCTCAATTCTCTCGAGGGTCACTTGGTTGGGATTCGGCATGACAAAAATTGAGCATAGAGTTTCACCACTTTAATTGGGCCCAGTCACTAGCAATCATATGTTCCTGTACTGCAAGACATGGAAAAAAAGGCCGTCACACACACACACACACGCACGCACGCACGCGCGCGCACACACATACACACACATACACACGCACACACGCACATTAAAGGGGTAGTTCGGAATTTTGGACATAGGGCCTGATTCCCAAACCTTGGTGTTCTTTATCATTGGAGACAGTTTTCAACACATTTCATTCAGTCCTTCTAGTTGCAGAGTTCGCTCGTGCTAGGCTAGCGCACGGCAACGGGCAATACTAGCCTGCTAATAAAACAGTCTTACCCACTCCACAGTACACCCGCGGTAAATCAATTATAACGCTAGACTAAGTAAATGTCTGTGTTGATAGATCGCATGAATCATCGCATTTTGACGGACTACTTTCTCAGCAGCAGTGGTATTTAACCTAGGTATCAGTCCGCCGCTGCCGTAGCCTACTACCAGGAATATAACACTGCTGCTGAGACACAGCAAGTCCCTCACAATGCAACGCAATGCAAGGTTGGTTTTATTTCTAACATTATTCTATCAACACAGACATTTACATCGACAGTCTGGCATTATAGTTGATTTACCTCGGGTGTACTGTGGAGTGGGTAAGACTGTTTTATTAGCAGGCTAGTATTGCCCGTTGCCGTGCGCTAGCCTAGCACGAGCAAACTGTGCAACTAGAAGGACTGAATGAAATGTGTTGAAAACTGTCTCCAAGGATAAAGAACACCAAGGTTTGGGAATCAGGCCCTATGTCCAACATTCCGAACTACCCCTTTAAGGGATCACTGTTCTCTATGACTCATCAACCCACCAAGCCGTCTGATTGGAGAGGACAGACGTCACTCCCCAGGGAGCCGACCCCTTCTGTGTTCCCAAAGGGCCCAGGTTCCAGATACCCGTGAGGGGACCTTTCTGCTGAGAGACTGGGTTGCGGTCGGTAACTGGGGGGAGGGGGAAGGGCTCCCAGTAGTGGTCGTGGTTAGGGTCAGAGGTGGAGGAGGTCGGTGGAATGTTCCAAGACGCGGGATCAATTAGGGGGGTCTCGGAGCAGATATTCAATCTAACACACTTACCAACACGCCCCTGTTCCTGCAACGCCTTGAAGGCATGCCTCCGAAGCACGCATGCACACACAGCTATAAACACACACACACTCTCTTTCACTCTCAAACACCCTCTCTCTCTGTCCCTCTGTCTCTCTCCGTCTCACACACACTACTACACACACATGTGTTTAACGCCCTGCCCCACATCCATACGCTACTTTCAAGGCTGGTTCTCTGCAACGCTCCCACTCCCTCTCCCTCTCCCTCTCTCTCTCTTGCCCCGAGCGCAGCAGCTCGGCAGTGTAATGGATCCAAACACTTTCCTGATCAGGTAGATTGAGCACAGCTCCTCTGTCCCATTAAAGAACCAGGCCTTGAACAACAGTCCCACTGCATTCTGCGCCCGGCCCCGTTGCCTATATAATCAGTCCCAGATGAGGGATTTCCTGGAGGGGAGATTAAGCGCAGCTACATCTTGGTTAACTGAAGCAAGCCAGAAAATGCCACAGAAAAGGCTGGTCTGAACACTCGCTGGGCTGCTGCCGCTTTTCCAACACTGGGGCTTTATCAAGGTGTGGCTCAGCGCGGACGCCTGGAAACCAGCTCCAGAGAGATTAGGGATAAGGCCGCTTTTGGGTTTGATTCTGAAAAGCGTATTCAATTCATCTTAAGTGCTCGCACTTGATGTGAACCAAACAAAAGTACTTGCTGATTGGGCTCAATAATTCACATTGGAGTTAAACAAACAGCCACTATGTTTTAATGCTTTTTCCTTCGCTTTTTGAGTTAAAAATACTACAACTAGAACCCGCCAAAAACACAGAATCAAAAAAATCTCAGATTTGTGATACTTACCGAAAAACGTACCGCTTTCTTTGTGTTGTTGTGCAGACAGTTTGTTATTGTGGTCGTCATTGTCATGACCAATTGAAGAAATTCAAGTTGAAGGTCTGACGGGGTGAAGCCAGGGCCAAGGCCTGTAGGGTCAATCAGGTTCATACCTTCCCCCTCATCGGGGAAGTTTGTAGGAGCAGGGTCGTGTCGGAGCTGCACCGGCCCTGAATCTGCCCAGTGTCAGATGAATCGCGGGGACTGGAATCTGTTAGTAATTTAGGATTCCAGCTTGTGTTTGGTCTTGGGGGGAGCTACACCAGTGGCAGAGGTTAAAGCTAGGATAGACCTTTTATTTTAGAAGCATCTTTCGGTCATGTTTGATTAAATTCTCTTTCTACACCAACGACAATCAATAAATCAAATGCTCTGACAAACAAATGAAAACAATCTGTTATCTATAGCCGTCGCAGGTGTGTACTAAGCCCGTCCAAGTGTTGAATTCGACCCGAATGAAATGATTGGATGGTCCTACCTGTCTATGTACCTACCTTCCTAGCCACCTTCCTATGTGTATCCTGCCCATGCATTCATTACGCATGACCCATGTCTTCCACAGGGCTAGTCAGACTCATTGATAAAGCAAGCCCTTGTTTTGGGGGAGTGGCTTTGGAGGGCCAAACCCACTCCCCCAAAAACACGGGACTAGCTTGCTTTTTTTTTTAGCATTGAGGCTTGATGGAAGGTATTTTATTTCAGTTGGATACTTTCAAATTCAAGCTTCCTCTGGCCCGTTTCTCCAAATTGCCAACCCTAGCTTTAAGGGAAAAATGGGGGAAGAACAGGGTGGAGAGACCAATACTTGAAATCCCCTAATTTTCTGTCAAGATGTTGTCTCAGTGCTGGATTTCATGGAGGTTTGATTAAAACGTATGTGCTGCTGACCTCAGCCACCCTGACTCCCTCCCTGCCTTCCTTCCTCCTTCCTGGCCTGCCTCCCCTTCTCGGTAGACTCTCGTCTCTTTGCGGCGCTGTCAAAGATCCAGCTGTCGTTCTTCAATATCAAATTCAATACCTTTCTTTATGCTCACCTGGCCGCCTCCCCTCCCCCCCTCCCCCATCCCATTCACTCCCAATCCTGACTTTCTTTCCATCCTGCCCCAGCCCCACCACCACCCCTTCCTCTCGCAGTGAGAAGAGAGATTTGGGAGGGCGGGAGGGCGGGAGGGAGCAGAGCTTTTGAAGGTGCTGCCGTCTGGGATTCCAATTAGGTGGTTTATTTTAGAGCAGGGCCTAATGGAGCTCTTTCAGCGCTGGTAAAAAAAACACACATGGAGTTATGTGCCGTTGCTGGCAGGGAACATCTAATATAATTCACAGAGGGATTCAATTTCATCCCGCAGGTATTTCTTGCCGCACTCTGTGCTTCAGAAAGAAGCCCTTTGTGGGACTTCTGCTACACCAGGCTGGAATCAAAATAGAAAGATACTAAGAGGCAGGTCCCCTTGCCCTGGTCCCCCTCACCCTTTTTTCCAGGATGGTTTTCTATCATGGTTTGTTTTATGATTTCATACGGCCGGTGGAGCCATCAGGGGCCACCACATTGCCTCATGTCGCAGTTTAAAATGGTTTTAATGCCGTTAAGATAATTGCTCAAATGAGCCTTTGCTGGGAAGCCCTTACTTCATTTTATCCCTGAGTCCCTCTGGTTTTTGGATCAAAAGCCGGTGTCGGACTTCACTTTCCATCTCTTATAACTCAGGGCAGCGGCAGCAGTTACACTTGCAGCTGCAGATGCGGCAAATGTTGTTTTCCTTGGCATCTGGAAGAATACCCGCACTCCCCAGACCAGAGCAAATGGACCATCCGTTCCTCAGGGCCGATGGCCTGCCGACCAGCGTTCACTCCGCCCTGGGTCGTCACCCCCCCACCCCAGTGATTTCCACTGGGTATACTGTACATGCATCATTAGCCAGGCCTTTCATGGAGACGGGGGGGCAGCCCTGGCTGGCAGGGGATGCGTGCCTCCATTGGAAACATTTTCACAACACAACGTTGAGTAAATGCGGGGAGATGGCTAAACTGTGGGTTATTGGGTATCAATGTGTAAAAGGATACGAGTGGTGGAACAGCCAATGGCAGGTTCAAGGAGGGCCTCAAGGCTTCCAGAAGCTTGCGGGAAGGCCGACGTGAGGTCTTCCCGGTGCTCTCGTTCACTCAGGAATTGTCGATGTTGTTTTCCTCGTCTGTCTTGGTACTCGCAAATGGCTGGTTGATGATTATAATGTTGAAGATGTTGTTTTGTTTTTTAACCGACCCCCCTCAGTCCCCATCTCTGCTTCGGAGCGAGTTTATGTATTTTGGGTTTGTGTTTCATAATTGGGCAGCAACTATTTACTCATTTTAGCTCCCGTTTCTAAATCATTGCCTTGCTCTCTGGACGCCGTTCAAGGTTTTCAAACGTGCGCCTTTTTTATTTTTCCTCTGCAGCGATGGAAAGAAACACGGAAGGTTTTTCGGCAAAGTGTGTTTCCCATTAGCGGACGGTTTTCATGGCCCTGAAACCTCCACAGCCCCACTAGGCCCCCAGCTGTACCTTACCCCCCCCCCAACGGGCCTGTTGGCTGGGGTCTCCTGCAGCCCGACGACCACAGACCCACAGCGCCAAGCGTACAGACGAGCAGGACGCTCTTATAACCGGAGTAGAGCGAGACAGAGGTGGATAGAGCCGCTTAAATTACACGGGGGTTGCGTTCCAATTACGAGCACGTCCACGCATATTTTGCGGTAGCTCCTAATCTCTTATGAGGAATGCTGAAATCAAAGCGGTTGACGGTTTAAACCCCACTGTCACCGGGTGCCAACACTGCTGCCATCATACCAAAGCCCGTGCCATATCTTGTCCAGGGTTCTGCTGAGCTCGGCACATCGTCTGCGTAACGCCGGTGTGAATCTGGATGAACCAGATCCAAGTGGATGCGACTGGGGCCGACTTTTCCTCGGGTTTAGCGGAGGCGGCAGGCTGCGGGAGCCAGGTCGTCGGCTTTCTGCAGCCGTGTTATACGAGGTTGTGGGTAAGCGGGACGATAGAAAGCGGGGGCTGTTCGGTTCGTCCTCCCGACCGCTGCGCGGCTTTACCGGGAAACCTTCAGGAGACGGAGGAAATTGTTCATTAACAGGGAGCTGTGATTGGTTGCAGGCAGGTGGGCTGACGTCATGTCCCACATGGGCCCTATTTGTCTTCCCCCGTACCAGGGAAACCTGTCAGCGGCGCTGAGGCAGGAGTAATATGCTACGCTTAGTTTGACGGGAAAATTGCTGATGCGTGCCGCCGGTCACGGCCTGTGTGTGTGTGTGTGTGTGTGTGTGTGTGTGTGTGTGTGTGTGTGTGTGTGTGTGTGTGTGTGTGTGTGTGTGTGTGTGTGTGTGTGTGTGTGTGTGTGTGTGTGTGTGTGTGTGTGTGTGTGTGTGTTAATCGTTTAATTGGCCTTTCAGGTGGGAATCTCAGTGTTGTGTTGTTACGCCAATGCTTCAGACGTGCAGGTGTTAATGTGTGTGTGTGTGTGTGTGTTATGCGTGGCAAGGGGTAAGCAAGGAAGGAACAATAACAACAGTGCTTGACCGCCTAAGCATGTCACCGTGGAAATGTTATGACAACACACCTGCATTATTGGTCTCGCCTTCACTCCCATGACCACGTGGCATGGCTTCGACCGGATTAAGAGCTTCATCAAAGTGTAAATTGGCAGGGGGAGGCGCAGAGAGGCTAAGGTGGGGTCCCATTGTGTGGCAGCCAGGAAGTGTGTTCCCCCGTTGTGTGGGAACGGTGGAGTGGGGGAACACGGAGGACCCTCACCTTGTATGGCTCTGGGTCTACGGGTCCAGCTGCTCTTCAGGAAGTTCCTGAGGGCCTTCCTGGGGGCCTTCCTGGGGGTCCGCTCTCGGTGAAGCCCTGCTAAGGTTATTTCAGCCGGGTCGATTAGTCAGCCAGCTACTATGAGGGGGGGTGGGGGGGCTTTGTGCCTGGTGGGGGGGACATGTTGAGAGTCTTGTGAAAACAGTTTGTTTAAGCCCTCTCTATGTGAGATGACTGCTTTTTGGTTGCCGTGGGGATGAGGCAATTGGATTGCTTCATTTCTGGTTGTTGATTCAGAGATGGTTCATTCTTTTTTTTTTTTTCAGTTTTATTTTTCCCTGACAGGACAAGATTGTTATTCTAGCCTGTTATGTTGTTATTTAGTAGCGAACAGAAAAGGAAAGATGCATTTCAAGGATTGATGCAAAACATGCTATCAACCTCGTCTTTCTTTCTGATTCCTGCACGCTGTCCTCAGAGTTTGATTGTATGTCGTGCTCACTGCTCAGACTCCCATAAAAGTGTCTGCAAAACGACTATATCAATTAAAATCCAGCCACTCACGCTCTTCTCAATCCGACACAGAGCAGCGTGCACTTCCCGGCGTTCCACTCCAGCACACACAATGTGGGAGTACTATTCTGCTGCACTCTCCATCTTTGTCCTGGCGTTGAGTGTGTGTTTGTGTGTGTACGCTGCGGCGTGCGTGTGCAGGGCCAATGGGGCACAGGTGTCCTCTCTCACAGCAGTCGGACCGTGAGCCGGTGAGGGTGCATTCCTGCAGGTCCTAGAGACACATTTGTGCACACCATCACTCCACCAAACGGCTCGCACACACACACACACACACACACACACACACACACACACACACACACATACATTGACATGTATGTAAACACTTACACTGAAACACTTACACTGAAGCACGCACGCAAGCAAGCACGCGAACGTGCACACACACACACACTGAAAGCCAGAACGCCAGAAAGGCACACAGAGAAACACAGAAAGACACAAAGACACTGAAGGACACACGCATACAGAGAGACACACACACACACCGCAAACGCCCAGACGTGCCCAAAAGGTCCCCTTTTCAGCAGACACAGACCATCCTCAAACAGCATCAATCACAGCTCAGGGGGGACGGCGGGTGGAGTGACACCGACCCGTCTGTCCGTGCGTACAGTGTCTTCTTCTACTCATGCGTTCATGAGCTTTCCTTGGGCTGCGTGGCGTGATGCTATAGCTGGCCCTGGCTCCAGCCAAGCAGTCCTTGTGTCTTTCTGCCCCCGCTTTGTTCTTGTACGTTAGCTTTTCGTTTTCATGTTTTTCTTTAGTCGTTTTTTACTTTCGTAGGTTTGTGAGATCAATACAAAAATAACTGCTTTGTTGGAGTTGGAGTTTGGAGTTTGTTTTTGAATGCCTACATTTTTTCTGTACATGTTATTCACAGTATTTTCCTTCGGTCCTTATCTTTCTATCTCCCTTTTTTTTTTTTTGGGCTCTCTCACTCCGCATCGCTTGAAAGGAAAATCAAGATAAGGACCGCCACTGAAATATGGGAGTGTTGCCGTCAGTCAAACAGCGGCGGGTGAACTGGTGAACTGTCGGGCGTATTCGGTTGCTGAGTGTTCAGGAAAGACTGGGTGACGGTTCCCCGAACACCGGTGAACACGCGTCCTTCACTGATTCAGGCGCTCCGTTAAACCACTACATTAAGGCTCTGTTGTTCTTCCGTTTGGGTGGTTTTTTTCTCCTGGACTGGAGAGAAGGTGGATGGAACAAGGTTTCTTTCTTCACGAAGAAACGTTAGACAAACATGTTTGACCCTGAGAGAAGACCACGGGAAAAAAAAAAAAAAAAAAAGAGAAGCCCTACCCAAAGAAAATAGTCAAGGGCCCGATTGTTCGTCAGGGGCCAAGTCGTGCTGCTGTTAGGGGCCTTTTCCCGCTGACAGGCTGGTGATCATGGAGTCAGACGTTCATTAACACCAGGGTGGAAAACAAACGGCGTAAGGTAGAGGGAATGAGCGCATATTGAGGAGAACGTCTACATGAGGCGTGCTCTGAGGCAGTGCAGTGCACTGGGATTCATTAGCTGTGTTAACAGTGGGCATCTTTTTCGCTGTAAAGGATCAGTTCTACATAAAAAAATAATTACAAGAAACTACGGTTTCTCTAGGGTCATGTACATTGTCATCCATGTACAGTATAGCGCAGAGGTCGGGCAAAGATAAGATTATAAAAACAGTATTCATTTATGTTGAGAATGCCACGCAGTTGAAACCCGTCAGTTTCAATTGTTTTTGTCGTTATTCTTCTCTAATATACCCAGAAGAACAGTGTGTTGCTCAGAAACATTGTTAAACCCGTTGGCTGATGCCTTTTGCCTTTATAGTGCCAACAAGCCGTCACTGAGTCGCTCGGGCTTGTGTATATACAAGTGTGTGTCCAAAAGAGAAAAAGAAAACACACTGGTGTAAACACTCACGGGTTGCCTGGGTGATCGCTGAATGGGGAAACGGCTACCGCTTCTTCTTCCTGCTTACCTCTGCGTGTCCTGACTTCTCTCCGACCCCAGGAGCCCTCCCCCCTCTCCCCCCCACCCCCCAGTTGTCAAGATGTCTGAGGAACACTGGAGCCTAGCCTGATTCTGACAAGTGAGGAGTGAGAAGGTGGAAAACACGTGTGTGTGTGTGTGTGTGTGTGTGTGTGTGTGTGTGTGTGTGTGTGTGTGTGTGTGTGTGTGTGTGTGTGTGTGTGTGTGGTGTGAGGTGTGAGGGGGTCTTTGTAACCCAGCCAGGTATTGTACTCTCTGTGTCTGGAAATGTTAAACTTGCATATAACACACACATGCGCGGCGTGCGCACACACACATTCACACACACAAACGCTTGCACAGGTGTTGTATCTGCACAAGCTGACTCTTCACACTTTGAACTCTGGCAGGAGTGTTTATCCCTGAGCTCAGGCATTTTCACGGATCAGAAAACCGGACAAAAATAAGCCGCACACGCACACACAGACCCCCAAAAACCTTCTCTTCTCTTTCCAAAGATTTGTCCTTCTTAATACCTGCTGCTCGCTCTAGCATTCCAGCTTCCAGTTTTCCCTCTTTCATTCCTATCCGTCTCAAGCGTTCTCTCTACTTTCTGGTCTTCCGAGCGTCGGAGCGGGCCAGAGACGCTGGAACCCGAGTCCCGCCGCCGGCCAACCACACAGCGCGAAATGTGAGGTTCTGTTAAAAGCACAGGGCTCTCCAATAACCCACACGGAGCCACCGGCCGACGGGCGCACCTCCCAGCCCTAGAGAACCACGCCGGCTGGCCCGCGGCCCGGCCAAACAGATAACCTGGGGGAGGGTGGACGGAGGGAGAGAGGGGAGGAACGGGGGGAGGGCGGCGGGGCGGGGCGGGGGAGAGGG